>NC_052112.1:9406173-9409509 GCF_012273895.1 Zerene cesonia | reverse complement strand
AATAACAATTTATTAGCAAGATAAATACAAAAAACACTTATTAACAAACTACAATCATAAATTTGTAATAATCTATCAAGCGCATATGTTTAATTTAGATTATATTACACATATTAAACAAAATAAACGATGTATTCATCAAACACTGTTTCTTCGCAACTCTTTAATCGCACAATTTACATTATTTACTACAATAAATAATATAGTATATAAAAAATAATATAATATACAACAGGTTACATTATTTTTTGATAATCTACTATATAAAAATAAGTCGGGTTTTCCTTCCTGACGCTATAACTCCAGAACGCACGAACCGATTTCCACGGTTTTGCATTCGTTGGAAAGGTCTTGGGCGTCGTGAGGTTTATAGCAAAGAAAATTCCGGAAAAATTTCAACAGAAAAGCGGGAAAAACGAAGCCATCTGGTGGCGAAACGAAGTTCGCCGAGTTTGCTAGTTTTCTATAAAACAGGTCACCGACGTCCCTGGGGGAGAGATTACTATTTCAAATTTTAAAATGGGTCAAATGACAACAACATTCTATCAAACACAAAAATAATCATTCCAATCGATGGTAAATAAACGGTGTTATCGAGATGATAAAACCAAAAAAATAACGCAGTCGAATTTAGAACCTGCTTCTTTTCTGAAATGTCGTTTGAGAAGACTGTTTTAAATTTTAAAAACCGAGAAACGTTTCCACTCTTATTCGAGGTTATTTTATACTTAATCCAATAAGCTTTGTAAACGCCATTTTTTCTTTTACTTATTGCAGAAGTTTCGAAATGTAGCGCTAGTTTCTTTTGACTAGATCGACCTTCTTTTAATACGTTGGTTAACTTTCTAGTCAGTTTTTTGTAGAGGCGACTATTTAAGTATATGGAATTAACGATATTTAAGACTGTATATACAGTTGGCCTATGGCTTTTCATTGCTTCGAAATGAAAAATTAAACGTTTTAAATCCGTTATGTGTCTGTAACTAAAAATAGAGTAACGTCTCTTTTTTTATATATTTTTTTGTATTGTGAAACACAAAATAATTAGATATATGTTGATTATATATTATATATATTTAATTGTTATATTTTATAAACAAAGTAAACTTTTTATGTATTGTGTGTAATAATATCAATTGCTATTTTAATTTAAATTGTACTTACTATTTATGATATCAGGAAGGGTTGCAGGCCTACGATACAAGTTTCCTTAGTGTAGATCTGCAGGTCATATTATATTTTATTGTGTAATAAAAATTAAATATAGCTCACTTCTCAGTAATATCTTTAAGGTAATAATATTGTACATCATGTTTTCTGGCAAATAAAAGTTTTTTTATTATTTTATTATTTTATATTGGCCTTCCTTTGAAACATTATGTTTGCAATTAAAAAATTTCCAAATAACTCCAACGAACGGTTTTTTTAAACATTAATAATGATAATAACATACTAGAATATCATTTATTTCAGACCATAATAAGCCAATGTAATAGCGGTAAATTATTGTTCTATGGTTAGCACGTATTATGTTTATTTACCCACATTTTATCTAACCGACTTCAAAATAAGAAGGAGGTTGTCAACTCGACTGTTTTTTATGTTTCTTACAACATTTCTTTTTTTTTTGCAATTTGCAATTTGCAATTGCAATGAAATTCGGTACGAATACAGCTGAACAACTGGAATAACATATAGACAACTTTTTATCCCGATATTCCTTCGGAATACGCACTTACGCGGGTGAAACCGGGGGGCGCAGCTATTCATATCTATAAAACAAAACATAATAATGCTAATTTGATACATACAATAGTAATAGTCATTGGTCTATAGAATGTTGACTATAAACTTTCAAGAGAAGATTACTCACGCCATTTTCTTATTATTATCATCCCAACACCTTCATTAGTGCGCTGTCCCCATTATTTTGGTGATAAATTATATTTTAATGTCGGCTGAGTCGTAAAAAGATCGTAATCGCTTTCAGTGGAGTGCTGATAAATCTTGGACCACCCGTAAAATTGCTTCTGACGACCTCATTATTAGAAGCTGCTTTGGTATCAACGGAGTTAAGGAATTATTAACTGTGTGCTGTTGCTGCGATGGAGTTTTTGAATGTTAAGCGCAATAATAATAGTAGGTAAACCTTGTGTCTAATTCTTGAAGCGTTTCCTCCATCCTGTAGGATCATCTATATTATATTATACTCTTCATCATCATCATATGTTCCCACTGCTGGGACATAGGCCTCCTATGAGGTATCGAGCCATAATCCACCACGCTGACCAAGTGCCGGTTGGCAGATGTGACATGACGTCGTACTTTGATTTCTCGAACATACCGATTTTCTTACGATGTTATTCTTCACTGTTTCGAGCCGTGGTGATGTTATCCACATGTGATGATAAATTGAAAAATCAATTAATTCCCTGCACGCTCGCCTGGTCACGAACCATGTACCCATCGATTTTAAAGTCCGAGCTCCTTACCACTGAGCCGCTACTGTAAATTAATAATACTATACTCTTACTTATATATAATTTTCGTCCGCTACATCCATTAGACTCGGATGTGTCTGTCGCGCACGGGACGAAAGAATGTCCCGATATAATGGAAGGCTCTTAGAGGTCCGAAAGCAATTTGCGGAGTAGTTGGGGATCGTATTACAAAGCGATTGAGTTAGATCGCCTAGCCGTAACGCTAGTGATGCCATCGACGATCCTATCGATATAACTATGAGTGGTTATATGATATGTTGGAGTTTCAAATGTTATATAGGGGTAAATTGTTAAGTGATATGTGTTATATGAAGTAGCTTCATCGCAATGTTTAGATGTAGAAAAAGGTATGAAGAACTTTAAGAGTACTCAAGATTTATATATAATCAGCTAGCGTATTGTTATCGATGCATATTGATGTGTTGTGACTTTTTGCTAAGTAAAAGAGAATGTGTTTTATGCTGTGCTCATGGGTGATTCAAAACTTAACGGCCTTAAATATAGCCGAAGGGTTTGTTTGTTTGTTTGAACACGCTAATCTCAGCATCTGTTACTATTATAACACATTGAATTTTTAGTTTTATAACATTGAAATGCTTAATAAATGAGAAAATTTTGAAAGAATAGAAAATATTTGATTACGAAAAATCCCGCCTCGTATTCAGCCTTTTTCTATTTTTTCCAAATTTTCTCATCTACCACATTTCAAAAAATCTATCATAAGACTTAATATAGCTTATACTTGTCTAATAATATAAAGACTAGCTGTGACCCGCGGTTGAAACCGCGTAAGCGTGCTGCGTAACCGTATCCCGTAGGAATATCGGTATAAAAA
>NC_052112.1:9390337-9405173 GCF_012273895.1 Zerene cesonia | reverse complement strand
CAAATGTTCATGGGCGGTGGTAGCGCTTACCATCAGGCGACCCACCAGCTCCATTGCCGACTATGACATAAAAAAATAATAATAATATGGTACGGAATTTGCATTGTATCGACATGTGAAACTCACTAAGCCTCACGTGACTACGGCACGTTTGCACGTAATATAATTAAGGGGAACAGGTTCATTTTTTGCGAAGGCGCCTTCGAAAGGGCCCGTTTGGAACTTGATTTAGGAGTGTGTCATAAATTCAGATTCATCTACCGATAGTTTGATAAGTTGACGCGCTTTGGGAGTTCATGTTTGCGTGGGCTTGGTAATGTCTGATATAAGATGTTTGTATAGCCATTACGTAAAGAATTATGGTCTGTTTGTATGTGAATAGTGTGTGTTCATTGTGATTTTTGATAACAATCTTAATATCATTTCATAACACAGGTATAATATGTTAGTATTATCATGGAATGTAATGAATGCAAAAATACTGAATCGATTCAAATGAAATGTGCACTGTTCCCTAAAATAAAGCACACCCAGAACAGTTAAGAATAAATCATTTCAATCCGACTTTTTGTTGACCAATATATACACAAACTTGCATACAAGCAAACAATTATACAAAATACATGCACGTATGAATTTTAGAACTCGTGTTTAGAACCTATACCATTCGGACAGTATTACTTGGGGTTGATTACACGATACTTAAACATCGAACTGATAAACTCTATTTTTTAAAGTCAGTTAAAAATCCTATTTATAAATGAAATCTTTCACGTACAACGAAATTCGAGGGCGGTCATAAAGCGAACGATTATTATTATAACAGTAGGTATAATAATATTACCACCGCAATACTCGTAAATTACTGTTACAGTATCCTTTTTGTGGCTAAAATACCTTTAATTGGTGGCATCGTCCTCAAATACGGGGTTTCGGAGGGGTGTGTTTGTTTAAAAGCAACATATTAAAGCCTCGTGTTTTTTTAATGTTTGATCTTTACCGCGAACGGAGGTCAATGCCGTCCTTTGTGAGGGCGACCTTTGTACTTCAATGAACCCGGTGATTCTTTAATATTCAGATTTTTATGCTATGTCAACGTGGTATTAATGTCGCCTTTTGTATAGCTGGTTGTTATTTCATTAAGTTTAACTTGAATCTAGTTTAAATATAATCTTATAATTTAAAAGTCGCTTTGCGCTTCGGCACGCCAGCTCGCGCCTGGAAAGTACCACACCCCCACGAAAAACCGGCGTGAAATAGTAGCGTGCTTCTTTCTTTCGTACGATGGGTTGGTTAGTTGGCGGATCATTTTCCTTTCCTCGTCCCTTTCCAGTCCATTCCTTCTTACCAATCGTCAATCCTTTCCCAATCCCTCCCCCTTAAAAGCGGGCAGCGAATTCACATAGGCACTACCTCTGCAAAATTGTTCATGGGAGGTGGTGACCGCTTACCGTCAGGCGAACCAGCTAACAGTTCGGTCGCTATGACATAAAATAAAAACATTTAAAAAAGAGATGTCATATAGAACTAATTTAGACTTCAACAATATCATTTACAGAGTTTTTTATTTATATAAATAATTTAATTGTTATTATTGACAAAATTAACGTAATTTGATATGGTTAATATTTAATTCTTAGGTTTTTTGCATTTATATGCTTTTATAAGCATTTTACATAAAAGTTATACTGAAACAGTGTTAACTGATTAGAAATTATAATTTAAAAGTATGAAAAAAAATCTTGCTATGCAAGCTAAATGTTATGTCATGCTCTTAAAATATATTATAATGCTTTACTTTACACGTATAATAAAATAGTCATAGTTATTATAGATGAAATTCATTCAGGTCACAAACTGAAAAGATAAATAAGAGAATTGTCTATCTGTGACAGACTACTTCATAAATATTATTAATAAATCGTGTTTAATTACTTCAAAGCTGAGCTATTTTTGACTCGGTGTACAATTAATTGTAAGTGGGAAGATACAGATACTGTCTCAATATAGCTCAGTTAAATACTTATTAAGAAGAACGTGTTTTAGTCGTCGAACAGAAATATAGTGACTATGTTTGTGATATTATTGTGTGTGGGTGGACTTATAACTTTATTTAGAATTAATATAGAGAATGTTTCGATAAATATGTAGAAGATAATGTAGTGGAAATGAAGGTGTGTACACAAACTGTATTTTCTTTATTTATGCAAACTTTTACAAGTATTTATGATATTTAATCAAACTTATTTATACAAATTCGATTATTTTGTCAATGCTTCCACTACTGCCACTATCTCGTCTACAGACGAGAGACGGCGTCAAAGACAAAGGTGAGGTTTTTTTTTTCGGAAGAGTTACGTCTTTCATTGTGATTGAAAGAATCTAATCCGTAAATGGATTCTAATTTTTATTTATACACGATTTCTATCTATTTGTTTCACGCTTCAACATATATTTTGTGGCAGAGTAAACCAAAAGTAAACAAGTAAATGTAATCGACTTTACGCCTCTACAAATGTTCATGGGCGGTGGTAGCGCTTACCATCAGGCGTCCCAACAGCTCCATTGCCGACTGTGACATAAAAAAAAAACCAACCAGGTTGCAACTGTCATACTATATTAAGTAACGAGCGCTGTTTTAACTAGCAAGTACTTAACTCGCCTGGTGCGTTTGACAATAATGAATTAAATTTAATTTCATTTCATTTCATATTATTGGAAATGTATGCCTTTACACCACGACCCTTTAGTTATTTATCAACTATCGGAAGATGCAAGAATTTTGTGAATCAAACCATTCTTTTTCGATTGTTATCCGACACGTGTGATTAATGCCCATTCGCTTGGACCGCCCGTACCAGCACTATGTCCATAATTTTCCTTTTTTACTAACGTAATTAGACCTCTGAATAACCGCTATTCTAGTACAAATCACCAAATATTTTGTGCCGTATCTAATATTATATCTTCCCGTCTAAAACTTATTATAATGTTTGATCATAAAACAACTTTGTCTAAGTTGAACGTTCCATATTATACAGTACCCTATTTTATAAAAAAATCGGTCACAAAAACCAATAGGTCGCCCAGTAGCGAGCCATCACCACTGCCCATGAGCCCTTATAAAGAGTATTCGTAATTAAATAGCGAAAATGAAATCCTAAATGAACAAGCCAGCGAGGGAATTCCTTATAAGCAAACAGGAACAATAAATTAAGGTAGGAGTCGCGAAAGCTCGACGGAACGGTGCAATAACTTTGGCAAAAGAGCCACAATCAATAAATTCTCGAAGGGACATCGGGTCGTCAGTGTGGGATATTAAAAATTTACTCGGTTCTCGGGAGCCGTACATGATTTATATGTGGGGGAATATTGTAAAAATGGGATGTAACGTACGATTTTTGTGTTGCTCATATTGGAGGACGTTGCAATCTCGGGTGCATGCTTGACAACATTATTAGAACACTTTGGAAACTAAAACAGTACTTTTAGATTATAATTTTAATTTTTGAAATTGATGCTGGCGTTTTTTTCTCGATAATAAATAAATATTTTGAGAATTTGTCATCCAAGACAATGTATGGAAATCGTAAGAAATCTGTATATATTTGCCTCCACGAAAAATGTTATGGAATAAAATGAAATGAAATGAAATAAAATACAATGAAAATTTATTTGAGTATACATATAGTTCATCTGATAGATGCTTAAAAAAGTAATAACGTACCTAATGTATATATGTCTTTCTGTCGAAGAACTCTACAATCGAACGGAATCTTTTATCATTTTTATTTAGAACAGGACTTGTGAAAATTAACTCAAACGTGATGAAATTGAAACATGTCATTTCGTTATTAATGTGAGCGAAGCCAGAGTGAACGACTAGTGATATCAATAACTCATAGTTTTAAAGCATTTGAACATTTTAAAAGCTTCTCAAATCCCTGTTTCTACTCATCTCCAAAGTAATTTGAAACGTAATGAAAATTAATTACATCCAACTACATTGCAAAGAAATGTAAGGTTTCTTTTCTCAACATTGTATTTATAAAAGCAATCAAAATTAAGTTTACTCCTTAGATGTATATTGCCTTTACGTTATTCATCTAATCGATTATTCCAATATTAATTTATTTTACAATACATATTGTACAATGTTTTTACCATGAAATAGCTGAAATATTATCGAGTGACTTGGGTTTTTTTTTTTCATCCTGAGGTTTGAGTACCTGACCTGACGTACCTACATTATTTGTGTTAGTCCTATAGCACTAAATTATTTCTTAAAGCCAGTAAAACTTGATAGTTGTCATCCTTTAAAGAAAAAATAGCCTACCATTCACAGCTAAAATCAAAGGTTAAAAATAGTCCGTCCCTGGGCTTTTCCTACACAGGTCCTGTTTCAGTGGGTTTCTCGGTATAAAAAATAACACACAATATACTAACCGGTCACTCACTATCACTATCTTTGGAACAAATTGCTTCCAAATCGGTTCAGTAGTTTACACATGAAAACGAACTATAGGGACGTACCTTCACATTTATATTAGTAGGTAGTATGATAGTAGTAGGGATACTTAACGTAGTATAAAATTAGCTGGGTCATTTGCTATAAATAACTACGCACATAAACCGACCATAAAAGTGGATCCCACTCAACGGCACTCAACAATGGGAAACGTGATAAAATTAAATTGTAGGCACGTGGACTCATTATCGTGTAATTTGAACGTATAATTAATATAATGTGTACCTTTTGAAGCCTTTGCGAGCGTAGCGAAGCGCGCCTAGAGGCTCTTCTTGGCATAGCTACTTGGTAATCTTGATATATCAAAGTATTTCTCTCACATAGTTTCAAGATGTTTGACCCACATAGCCTTGTTTGCGAAAGAGGTTTACGCTTTCAGAATTTGAATATCTGCAGAGGAAGCGAGGTTGTAATTAGCTGCGTGTTGGAGTCCTACATGAAGTATACGTCTACAGTGCTACCTCAATTTCAAAGAGAGAAGTTTGTGTTTAATTCTGTTGTAAAAGTTGTTCATGTAATCATATAATTTTATTATTTACTTTGACTTGATGAATACGTACCCACAGAAAGGCTTTTTATCAGTTTGTTAGTAAACATTATATTCTAGTGAGTAATAAATGTTATTTTATGGAAATCTTCATAAAAATTACAAATCGCCAGAGTTTATAATTTGTTTTAAGTTCAAGAAAATCGTTTTACATAAAATTGATTATGTGAATAGATTATTGCGGTTATGTCATCATTATTATTAAAAATTTGCACTGCTGGGACACAGGCCTCCTATGCGGATACAGGCCATAATCCACTACGCTCGCCAAGTGCGGGTTGGCGGATGTCACGTCGTTGGATTTTTGATTCTTGAACATGCCGGTTTCCTCACAATGTGCTCCTTCATCATTTTGAGCAGTGGTGATGTAATCCACATGCATAGATAAGAAATCATTGAACAATCAATTTATTTCCTACACGCTCGCCTCGACACCTCGACTTATTGATTTAAATCCGAGGTGCTCACCACTGAGCTATCGCTGCTATTTTCAGTTGCAGGCAGTTTCGTAATAACCAGTAATATAATAAATGGAAATAAATATGAGACCTTAAAAATGAGAGCAATGCGAATGCAGTGAATTAAAAGTTCGACTTCTATCATCGTTTGGCTTCTGATGAAGTCGTAATATTATCAAACTCGGCGAACTTGCGGAGTTGTGTTTCTTCCATTTTTATTTATATTTTAATGGTACTATAAAAGTTTATGTGCAAGGCAATGATAAGTTTATAGTTTGCACTCGGCTTTCACAATTATGCTGAAGTTTAATGCAATATAACATATTCAGTGTTTAAGTCTTATGTTAAAATCTTAATTTTTTCTACACAACTTACATTCTTTGTGTTTAATCGACTTCTCAAAAAGAAAGATATTTTAATGTATATTGTACTAATCACATATAAACAAATTCTTTCATACTTTCTTACTTTCTAGATAGAATAAAATACAACAGATTCAAACAAAAGACAAGACAAAAATATGCACCAAAGGCAGTCTTTACGCTAGGTAGCAATCTCTTAACGTATATTATGTAATAAATAAAGAGAAACATTTTAAAAGAGGAGATAGGAAAAACGGACTTCCATTACATATACCTATAGAGTTTAAAGAACCTTTTTATGAATTTATCATAAGACAGTTAACAACCAGTGATTATCGTAATTTAAATAGTGTTATTTTAGCTAATTCCCACGTATTATATTATGATTATGATCGCCTCCTTGGTACTTGGTTTAACGAGTTAGCGTAGAACCGAGGGGTCCTGAGTTCGATTCCCGGTGGGGACGCACAAAAAAAAAACCTCTCGATCTGGCAGGACATGGAAGGCTGATCACCTACTTGTCCATAAAAAAATCGATCAGTGAAACAGATGTATATCATCTGCCCCATACCCCAGGAGGGGACACGGGACTTCACTTTGTATATTATGATGGACGAGAAATCTTTACCTTGTAGTACAATCGTACTCATCAGCGTATACAATATTAATGAAATATAATATGTATTTAGGATAGCACGAAATGTAACAGGCAAACTTTGAAAGATTCTCCAACTTTACAACGAGATGCTGATTCTAAAGTTTCCTTGTTAATCTCGGGCCGACGGTTGTTTTCGAATGAGAGGTTGTACGGAGATCAAGAGGGCTAAGAAATACTTTAACTACTTCTTAATTGTCGGCCGGGGGTTCAGGTGCGACGTGATTGCTATTCGTTAACCTAATTTGGCTGAAGCGGGTGGTATAACGGCTTATGTATTCGCATGAAACAGCCAATGGGAGTGAAGGAGCATGCTTCCGAGATAATTGGGTCACGCATGCTCTGGATTGGATATTTGCAGGGGAAATTGGTGGGATTCTAATTTGTAAGCGTCACGTAGTTGATGCGATGTGTGAAGACCGGAATATTACATGCGTTCCCTCTTTATCCAGCCTCTACACAGGTGGATAGGCTACATACACACTTTTTAATACTACATATGTTTCTGTAGATACATAAGCTAAATGACCTTTTAACAGAAAATAGTATTTATAATTACACGACTCCATGTTGATGTTTATTTCTTGTTAATACTTGTTATTGGTAATTGTGCAACTGAATCCAATTACGTTTATTGCTAATTAATATAGAACCTTCTAGATCACAGTTATATAAATGGAATACGCATTATGTAACATGTTAATGTTAACCTTTTCTTAGCCAAATAGTGAAAACAAAAACAAAAAATATGGAATACCACATTTTTATATGGAAATTAAAATTTAAATCGGCGACACACTTTCAGAGGTCACACGTCTGTCCACTGTAATAAAAATCATATTATGTATATAGCGGGCGGGTAGCTATAAATGTGATAACGGAGGGTACTATTGGATATCACGTTATTCCACCGAATTCTCACGTCTGTCCATGGATAGCGGTTTCAGGTTGATGTGGGCGGGAAAATCATAATCGTAATGGCGCTCGGAGGACATTATCCTGAAAGCAATGAAACGGCCGCTGGCTCGATAGCCACGTAATAGTTTGGGCGTTGAGTAAGTGATGGATTTCGGCGGTTATTCAGAAAAAAAATATACTTCATGTTAGGAACATTAAATATCTATGTAAAATATTTCAGAAATAAAGAACTAAATTGAAATTATTTTTTCGTCGTTTTTTTATATATGAATATTTATTTATGTTTTAACATTTATGCGTAGACCATGGACTGGTATGGACGTAGTGTTAGTAAATAGGTCGCGGACAACTAATAACCAGTACCCGTGGCCCCACCACTAGTGATCCGACGGAACACAGTGGGGTTTTAGTCGATAGGAATCCGACATAAGCCACGACTGCTTTCGCCGGTGGCCTTTGGTATCTATGCAAGATTTTCACACAAATAAAAGAAAGTGTTAGTAAATGGGGATGAAGTAGATGGGCTAGGGCTGGCTCCGTCGTTACATCTAGCCCGTACACATACACCATACGTGCGTAGGTACGTACGAATACGCGATTTCCTAAAAACTGTTAATAGTAGTCATAAATTATACTGTTTTGTTTTTAATCGTTGCGCAATCTAACTTTAAGACATTATAAAATAGGCTTTTAGCCCCTGTATTTCCCTTGAGCTTCCGCTTCCGCCCGTGACTTGAGCGCTTCAAGGCCACATTCACACCCACAATGCCAAGGCTACTACGCCCTTGGCCCTACGTGCGAGGCATACGGAGTACTATTTACTACAAGTATATTTATTGTAAATAGATAGGATATGTTGGGGACGACGGAGGAGATATTCGAGATTCAACTGCGATTTTGTTCGCTTAAAGTTTAGAGTTTTGTATCTGTTTTTTAGATATTTATTGTATTAAATTTATAAATTATAGATTTATTACAGTTGTTAAACTGATGTAAAACTTGTAACACAACAAATTCTCTTCCTTTATGTGACGTAAGGCCGTTTTGAATATTATTAAATCGAACTGTTATATTTTCATAATTAATTATAAAGATTTATAACAAATTATTTATGAAATAACTTTAGATACGATTAGAGTATCATAATAATACTAAGCAGAAATTCTCGTGCAAAAGACCAACAAACTCACATCATCAAACAACATCCATTCAAACTGTTGCAGTTATAAATTACTCGTACCAACATACACCGATCTATAATTTAGTCGTAGCTACACAAAGGATATTGTTAAATACGATTCAATACATTGATCTAAACGATATATCGTACATCGTGGTATCAAGGTTTATAGCCATACCGTTAGTCGTAGAATTGCAATATATACTCAGCAGTGTATTGCAATTTGCAAATTATTTTATGCGGCACACACAAAATCGGTGACGCGACAGCTGTGCAATATATCGGCTGGAGAATCCTCTCGCACGTGTAACCGTACGATTTACTGACTGTGTTGTTTGGTAAAAGACATTGTGTTATTGTATTTTTATATGGAGTATGCGATTTTCACTACGCAATTAATTACCGCCTATGGCTTCGCCCAATTTTTCAAACTGTGTTTTCCAGGTAAAATCGCTAGAACTTAGTATTAGGATCTATAAAACTAAACTGCATGTCATCAGAACTCACTATTTTATATGCTAAAATGAAAGGTAGTACCGGGATTTTCGCATAGTTCCTTTTTTCGGATATTAATCTGTGTTGGTACCAAATTTCCTCCCAATCGGTTCAGTGGTTTAGGCGGGAAGCAAGGACATATAGACAGTGTTATTTTCGTATATTATATAACATTAGTAGGTATAATAGAGAAAATATGCCTTTCAGGTTTCCCCATTTATTACAATTTGGAGTGAATTTTGTATTTATTACGAAACACGACATATTTATCGAAATTGCGCCAGTTTCGTGGAAACTGTATAATAAGTATTTCAATTTCGCCCACGATCAAATATAGCTATTATGAGATATATGACCCGAATGTGTCTTCCTTACGTCTGAGATATAACAAAGGCAGTGGCAACGTAGCGTATCTAAAACGTGTGACGTTTGGCTGAATGATTGAGAACGGTGAGTTATACAAATTCGACGTAGTTAATGTTGAATTTATTTTACAAAGCGCACTGTATTTTAAAGTGATCTATTTATATTAGAAAACATTGATATAAGTTGTTTAAAACTGTTTTTTATTACAGTAAAATATAATACACACCCAAATGCTAAGGAAAAACATAGCGTTAAGAGCGTAATCATTCTATTCATCTTCATCTAAACATGTTTTGTATCTTTAACCTAAATCGCTTGTTGTTGTTTTATTGAATACAAAAAGCACGCGATAAAAGCAACTTTAATGTGAATAAGTCTTCAGCATCTTAAGCTTGAAATTCGAATCCGTTCCAACGTTGAAATAAGGTTGTGGCGAGGGACGAGACGTCACAGTGTGTAAACTATAATCCCTCGCATGAACCGCAAGCGCTGTGCCTTGGCTGTTGGCAGTAAACTCGGAATCCGTATAAGCCTCCGAGCTGGGGCTATGGACGGTTGTGAGAGTATAGATTGGCGTCTACGCTCTCTTTGCTGCTTAAGATGGATTGATGGTAATAATCTTTTAGACTGGTAATTAAATAAGAGGCTACAATACTTCTAAAGAATAAAAATGGGTGTTTTGTGATTTTATTGTTGAATTAGTTTAAGATACATGTCTGATAGAGAGATATTTAGTATAACCTACTTATATGCGTATATTTTTTTATTAATAGCAACGTTATAATTTTAGTAATGCATTTTATCCTTTTAAATGGTAGAAAAAAGGATAATATTAAGGATTGAGTATTATAAAAAGTCTCTACACAATATAATTGTTAATTTACGTATTCCGTAAACATTAACAATTATGCTTTAGACCTATTGCTTTATACACGTAATAAAAATATATGTTACCAAGACGTAATGATCAATTCTACTATATAAATTTATTATAATTGTCTACGACGCTACGCTGTCTACGAGTCTACGAAATTACATCGTAGCTCGCGCTACGTATTTCACGAGGGAGCGACTATCTGTATCAGTAAAGATAGCTTGTAATAAATTGTGTTCTAAGTTTAATATTTAAGATGAGTATATATATTTATTGTCGTAAAGGGTTAATAAATTTTGTCAACTGTTATTTATTTTGTTTGTTTATATGTCTGGCCTCCATATTACTATGGAATTAATGTTTATTTATTATTTCTTGCTTTCTTATGTCCTTTATTTATATAACTTGATTTTTATACAAGTTGATGTGAGATTATTAATCAGTTGCCAGTAACCAAATTGGAGACTTATTTATACAGAATATGGAAGCTAAGCTCTATTGGTATGACCTTTCATGTTAGTCAATATTTACAAACCTCAAATGTGGCTTCATATAACCATTATATATTATACTCACATCTTCGCAAACCAAACTTGATAGACAACATATTAAATTCTACTCGAGGCTCGCTTCGTGTCTCTCTTGGGACAATTGATGCGTGATTAATCTGTGCGATAGGCCGATACAATGGGTATTGAAATACTTTGTAAGACACGAAATATCTGCCGTTGCCTTGTTTGGGAATGGCGTACTTTGAAAGAAAAATCGTTAAATTAATGTTGTTTCTTATAGGATCGATAGAAAATGTCATGTTTTTTTTTTCAGTATATAGGTGAATATAAAATTATAGTTGTTATAAATGGAACTAATTGCACGGTTAGGTGACTTTTAGAGTTATTGTTCTAAAGGTCAAAAGTACTTGAAGCGAAAAATGTGTAATGTAAAACAATAATAATAATACATTTGTGTTTATACTCGTATATGTATTCATTCCTTTGATTGCTCGGGTCGTTAAAAGCCTTTGCTCGAGGGGCCACGCCCGCGGTGATGCGCTACACAGTATAATTTATTTTACGTATATTTTCATTTTATTTAAAAGAATGTTATTACAGTATGTAATGTAATGCTTTGTTTCAAACGTATTAACTAGAGTTTTTGTGTGGATCGAAGGCCTGGTTTGTGGAATTATTTTTCTTGCAATATTTATACTGTATTGATTACTATGCTGGTTTAAATAACATTGGTCGAATCTACGTTTTGGCGGACTCTGATGTCTGATTTATTATTACAGCTGCGTATGCATAGCATACATGGTTTCGTTCTTTAAGTCGTGCCAGGAGTGTGACCAAATGTTTTGTTTTTTTTTTCAAGGGATGCCAAGCCAAAGTAATTATCATCGGGATGCAAGATAAATAGGTCGTTATGCGTCATAACGAACCTACACTGCAATTATCAGGCAGATGTCACATGTCGGCCAACTTTTGATTCTTGCCTCTATTTGCGATATTTTTTCCTTCACCGTTTCAAGCGGCGGTTACGTGGATAGTGCATAGATTAACTGAAAAATCTATCATTTCCTAGCCGATCTCGAACCCCCGAATTTTCATTTAACTCCGCGGTCCTCACCACTGAGCCACCGCCAAGTAGACGGTTAGCAGTAATCAAACACGTTAAACAGTTACAAAGGAGAATTCTGTAAGAAACTTCGTGGTATATGTAGTTTGAAATTCCAAGAATGAATAATTCACGAGACGGAATGAACCGTGCTGTGGCTTGCGCACCAAGTTGCTTACTCACCGCGTATGTTGCAACCACAATAACGGGGTTGTGTTTTAGATGTTTTTAACCTTCTTGGTTGGCTGAGCTTGATATTTGTCGCAGTTTATAAATATCAACTATTTCAATGTACATTTTATTTCGCTTGGTTTTTTAATTTAATTATGGTGCTCAGGCATATAACGTTTGCCGCATAGACAATATATTATTATGCTAAATATGTAACATTAGATACGTTGAAAAGATACTAAAATCTATTATATTATACTTAAATTAACACTGTATTCTTATGTCTGTTTGTATAAGCATAAGGCAAAAACGACTACTTTGCATTAAATGCATTTTTAATAAGTATATTGCTAGCGCTTATATGCTTATTGCTTTTTATCGTTGTTCACAAAAATCTCTTGCTTATCATTTGAATGTTTTATCTTTTGACTCAAACAATTGTTTCACTGCTAGATAATATGACACAGTTTTCGTAGGAAAAATCTTCAAATTAAAAACAAAGTCGTTTTCTCTGTCCCTATGTATGTTTAAATCTGTAAAATTACGCAGCGGATTTTAAAGGGTTTTTTTTAATAGATAGAGCGATTCAAGAGGATGATTTTATATGTTAACGAAGCCGCGGGTAGAAGCTAGTTAAATATAACGTTTGAAAATTAATTATTTTCTTATATGGCATTAAAAATGGGAGATTTTTGTATTAAATTGAATGCATTATTTACGTTGGTTTTTAAGGCCAATGTAAGATAATTGTCCGCATTGAATAGAGCGGTTGCACGTGCTAATTGCAGCTTTACGGGTTTGTTAGCGCGAGATTATTGGCAAGTCAGACTTAATTGTGTGTGCAGTGTTTGCAGTGTGTGCCTTAATATACGCTTAATAGAGCATAAAATTGCTCGTGGGGAAAATAAAAGATTTCTCGTAATAATTGCTGAAACGATTTCGCTATATATGAATCTTTGTTGTGCTTTTTTATTAGTTGAAGAATTTTTTATTTAAATTTTTATATGATACATCTTTAATATATATATCAATAACGTGTCACTTTGTCTGTCCCCGACGGACTCCTAAACTCTCAAGCGATTAATTAATGTGCAGTTTCATCCAACTTAAAAAGATAGTATAGTTTATATTATTTCAATTACGACGAATGCTTACCCGGGCGGAGTTGGGGCGTGCAGCTAGTATTAATATAAATTATAGAAAGGCATAAACAATATATTGCCATAATGCAGTTGTAATATACCAACTTATATCGTTATTTAAATTATCGATTTCCTGCACGCTCGCCTAGTCTCAATCCCCCTGCTAGTCGATTTTAGTTCCGAGGTTTCACCACTGAGCCAACACTGCCGTATATATTACATTTTGTTGTGTACCAATAAAAAAAAAGAATCAAATGAGGAGGTAGAACAACTTGTTGGCGAACGGAGTGACTATTACTGTTTCTTAGTTAGCGTTGTCGATTGTATGCAGACATTGACAATACTTGGAAACTGCTAGAATATGCAGTAGAATAATATATACATTTTGCACTTGTAACAAGAATATTTTGTATGGAATAATGAAATTTTATAAATATGATGAACGTATTTTATTAACAATTCTATGCCACAATAGTTTTTAACGAAAACTGTTTCAAAATGACCTTCTTAAAATGTCAGAACTAGACCAAATTTAATGTGACGACTAGCTTTTAGGTAAATAAGGAAATCAAATTCGTTTCACCCACTCGATTATTCTAAAGGTATCAAATACAAAAAATACAGTCAAATTGAGAACCTTTTTTGCATTGAACTTGATTGTTGATCTTCAGAACTACCACTAGATGGATTTCGACGAAGATTCTTTCAACGTCCTACTAATATCATTAATGATGATGAAGATGGATGTATGTGTATGTGTATGAATTTTTGTTACTATTTCACGCAAAGACTACTAAAATGATTGCAATGAACGTACGTAGGTATGTAGATAGCTGGATAACTGGAATAACACATAGGCAAGTTTTTCTCCCGATATTCCTCCGGTATACAGACTTACGCGGGTGAAACCGTGGGACGCAGCTAGTTGGTTATAAACGAGATCTCTGAATGCCATATACGATATATGTACACTACGAACGAAGCAGGAGCAGAGCATAGTAATATGATAAAAGCGCATTTGCCTACATATCGAAATAACATACGATGAAAAAGCCAAGGGAAATCGCTCAACCTAATGATCATGTTATGACGTATGGTATCATAAAACCTTGCATTAGGGTGTAATATCATTGCCACTATAAGAGCCGGTAATGTCTCCATCCTTGATAACGCAATGGGGTGTTATAAATCTACACGCAGCGGGGATATTACGGACCGTAACACGTAAAATGGCGGGTGATTTTTGTTTGTATAGCTACATTCACTAGTACGCTAATATTTGAGGAAAACAGTATATTTAATTATTTCATTTTCAAGAAAGAATAGATTTTTCTATTCTTTCAAAATTTCTCAAACAGTATATTGTTATAGGGTACAGTACTAAAGAGATTTAAATTTAAAGGAAATTTCTTTATAAGAACTTTGATTTCTCTATATATTATAATGAAGATATTAATGTGCCTCCGGAAAACATACAGCATTTATATGAAGAAGCAGTGTATACTCTACCATAGATACAGAATCAA
>NC_052112.1:9369684-9389337 GCF_012273895.1 Zerene cesonia | reverse complement strand
GCTTCTTCATATAAATGCTGTATGTTTTCCTTTTCGGCACATAATATCGGTTTTATTGTAATGTAAAACCGTTATATTGTTTTATGCCAAAATTCAAATATTGGCGAATCGATGAAAGTTTATTCATTATAAACAGATTCAAAGGTATTCCAGACTTATACTGCTTAATTTGTTGTTATTTTAAGTTATCGTATAAAGTGGATTAAATTTCAAAAGGTACATATTATAAATACTATATTATGAGTGAGTAAAAATTATATGTTTTATTTCAGAGCCAACTATGGGACGAGTGTGAGCTGGAAGACGCAACGTTTGCCGAATGCAGCATCAACAACGCTAACCACAGCTTTCAAGTGAGTTTTGAGATTCCTGCGACTATCTTTCTAGATAAATACAATACGCGTTCTCTCATGAGGCGAGTTAATCGGTAAATTTTAGATGGATGTGTGTGGGCACTTGGATTTTATACACATTTAAAATATTTGGGATTCCAACAAGGCGCTTTAACTGACCGTAATTAGAACATGCGCGTTACTTACGCTGAAACTTAACAAAAATTCAATAATTACATACTAAACGCTAGACTTTAAATATACCCGTAGTGCCCCTTAATCTATAATCGAACATACTACAATATAAAAATACATAATCATAACATATTTTAACTAGGACCCTTTATCAATCCTATCCTATTAATATTATAATCGCGAAAGTTTATAATTAGTAATGTATATATGTTTGCTACTCTTTCACGTTAAAACAGATGATCGTATCTATGTGAAATTTGGCCCACAGACAGATTATAATCTGGATAAGAAAATTCATACCTTTTAACCCACCACCACACGAGTGAAGCAACGGAATCAAGCTAGTCCAAAATAAACGTCTTAACGGCAATGTCGAAAATAAAAGTAGGTATTTTTTTAAAACGATATCTAGTAGCTGGGAATATATAATATCCAGTGGTTGGTCACTATCCAGAACATTGAACGCCTAACACCTCACTATCGGAAATTGTCTCAGCCTATGTGAAATGCTCTTGAAATACGGGAGGAAGTATGTCCATGATTTTGTGGCTAAAGAGTTTTATTATAATAGAATGATATATATTTTTATAGAAATACGTTTTATATTGACAATGTGTTAAATATATTTATACTATGATGAATGTAAAAAATAGAAAATTATACGTATATAAAAATGTGAGCTACGGAGAACTTATAAAATCACTTCGTTGATTGCCAGTTTGTCTTGCAAGAACTTTTCTTTCTTTTTCTTTTTAATCAGAATAGCCCTTTTTTCATGACACAATTGACATCAGGATGTGTTATGTAAAATTAGGATAATCGTAATTCAATTAGAAAACTCATGATCTACAAGATTTCCGAATAATCTCAAAAAATATGTATAATTCTAAACATAACGTAATGAAAATAATTCGATTATATAATGCGAGTTCTGTCATACGACTGTTACGATTCCGCATTACAGATTAAACATTCAAATTTGCGACCCAATTGCCAATTTGTCAAATTAATATACGTTCTCCAATCAAACTTAAGTGTTATGAACGTCCACGGGCTACGGATAGTGAGTGGGGTTGACCCGAATGAGTGATATCGCGCCTTATTAGGTCAGGAGAGACGGCTGACAAATTACATCGACTATATAGTGTAGTGTTGGATCAAGGGGTACGTACGACGTAGTTTCAATTAGGTCTGTGACTTTGTACATATTACATATGCCACTTTTTATGAGGGTAGTTTTCGAGTGAAACCACATTATAAAACATATACATCAACAACACAATTGTATCGAATTATTATTCTCTCTCCTTGGAGCTTATTAATAAAGCCACATAAATTGTTGACATAACTTCCTTCTAGTAAAAGATTTATCATAAGAACATTACAAAGAATAATATTGCTAGAGCAGAACAAAGGAAATCAAATATTTACTCGGTACGTACAGAGACTTCAGTGGAAATAATATTATCAACCGACTGTTAAAGTAAACTTCGCTTTGCTAGTTTTATTTCCTTGGGTATTTAGCGGAGAGTTCTAGCGAATATTTGTATTGTTTAAAGCGTGGATTGCCTTTCAATGTTTTCAGAGTTTGAAATAGTTTTCAATGGGTTTTGAAACCAAGTTTGCGTAACGTGTTGCGTCACTAGAGTTGGAGCTGAGCAAAGTTCGAACAATGACAACTAATAATCGCATATGGCATAATGCCTCCACCTCTGCATGCTCATAGTTTTAATCACTTTTGTACATATTATAAGCTAAAAACGAATTGTAATGAATGCAATGAATACAAGATATAATAAACTATGAGTCAACCGTGACATCTTTTTTGATCGTATTAAAATTATTGAAATGCTCCTAATTTGCAATTTCAACCACACAATGCTAGAAGACAAGTCATTTATTTCTTTGGTGCCACAAGGATCTTTTGGCGTGTGGTGAAATTCACCTATAATTTAGCAAGACACTATCTGAAGAAAATTCAATTTATTTCAATTTATTTCATACATACATACATACATTTTTGACATTTTTAAAATTACAATTTATAGCAATTACAATTTAGTTTATATAAACGGTTTGTCTTACATATATTTTTAAAGTTTACATATATCAAGCCGATGTTTCCCTAGCTAGATTGCAGGGCAACCTGTATTTAAGAGAAACAGCTTGCTTCTAAAATTAGGTTACAGTTTCCAAAAAAACTAGGAGCTCGAATAAATGGCTTCATTCTTAAGCTCCCCAAAAGAAAGGAGATTTTTCATATTAGCGACCCTTTTTTCACATCTACGCCACAGTATGAAGAGATTATTAAACAGTGCTCATGCTCCCCTGTCAGTGTCATGTAAGCCATCCATGCCAAAAGAATCTTGTGCATTGCCACGACTTTGTATCTGAAATGAGGGGTGTCGTCACCGTCGCTTCAATGTAAACTTTAGAATAGTCCCAGCATTTTTTTGAATTGCTTTCGGTATATTTAACAATTAAAATTTAGAAATATAGCAATAAAACACGCAAAGCATTCGAAATAGTCAACAGTGATGATTCAACATCTTTCGTTATTTTATTCGCCATTTGCATAAGCTCGTGGCCCTGTACTACATTAGCAATATGCTAGCGTGCCTCAGTGATACATGAAGTATATAAATACAAGAATACCAAAGTAATTCGGTTATAAATGATGCATAAATAGGATGTGGCTCGCGTTTGATTAATGGGAATGGCATTTAACACGTCGAAAAAGGCGGAACACGAAAGGAGGTCGCAGGAAATTGTCAGAAACTGGCACTTAGCTGGAACAGCTACGATGTGGCCTTGTAATACATAGCCCTTTTTATTATCACGACGTTACGCCTTAACTAAATGAATCGTCAGTATCAGTTCGCTTATTGTTGTACAGAAATTTTCCGTTAGATGGTCTGAGAAATTTCTAGCTAATGTGTTGTTAATTTCCTTTAAGAGTTAATAAGGATCTCGTTAATTAAAAGAAATATCCAATTATAGACTTACACGTTAAGCTATTTCAAAAAAAAAAATATATAAAACAATTTAATAGAGTACTATTTATGCTTTTATAGCAGTGAACCTAATGACCTTGGCGTATACAAAGTTATACATGTTGGCTATAATAGCTTTGAAAAAAATCTGTGTTGCAGAATTAGACGAATATAAAAAATGATGTGGTACCATCGCGAATGGCTCCGACTGATAAAGGAATATAACCGTTAAGACGAAATTTGTACGGAGAAATCGTTCCCAAAAGCATCCCATGAGTTGGAAACGAGCAAACTTTCGCACGTCTTTAGAAGATAGAAGATATTCTCTAAAATGAACGAAATACCTCGTTTTCACGGTACCGTAGAGGAAATTGTGGTGGCACGACATCGTAGCGTGCTGCATTTATACTGTTTACGTTCGGGATATGTGCATTTTATGTCAGTAATTTGATTTAACTGAACGTAACGTTGGTTATAATTTCACATTATTTTCTGATATTGTTTTCTGTTGGAACAATGCATGTCAATTACTTTAATTTACGATTTTTTTAATTAATTTTTGTTCAGTTAATTTCACGTTTCATTACCATAATGTTTTCGAAAAGACACCTATTTATCGTGTCTTATGTAGTGGTGATATTGCATTGCTAGCGGGTTGAATAGACAAACTGAATCTTTTTTTAGCTTGATACTAAGAGGACGGAAGAGCGAGGTAGGAGAAATTTACGGTATTCGCTATAATAAATAAGAAATCGTTGCTCATTTACCTCACTGTTATTAAAACCCTGAGCTGATCTTATCTCCGATGTAAAAAGCAACCTAATGCCACGTGCCTACATTTATCTATGACGAGGGTGAAGCGTAACCTAGATCGTGGAGATGCTTAACAATGGAGGGCCATTTCTTTTGCGGTGACCCGCGAAACGTTGGATCTATGGCTGTAGGGCTTTATCGTTTTGTTCATCTTTCAAGTGTAAAGCAGCAAAGTACTCAAGGTTTTTGAAGAATGGAATGAAAAAGAAAAGAAAAATCATTTATGAAAAAAAATACGCGCAAACCAAGGCGTGTCAGACTCTGACTAGTTGCCTAGTTGACTGCCTATTTATAGACTAAAATACACAAGAGACCCGTGTCAAAAATATGTGGGTCATTTGAACCATTAGGAGACTTGTTTGGGAAGATACAGGGTATGTTGGGTAGCTCAAAAATTAACTCTATTTTGTTTGGATATAGGGATTGAATTTATTAATAACGTGTAAGCATTGAGTGTTTAAATATATTTTAGAACGTTTTAATGACCAACTAAAGTGTCTCACTTGCTATTACATATACCGTAGAATTCTTAATGGTACTAACTTATACAGAGTATAAGTAAGGACATTATTTAATTCTGGCGATCCTAATCAGGACAATAACATAAACTCATAAATATATTGTATTGTTAATGTTTTTTGTATGCGAAGTATACAAAGTTTGAATTAAATCTGTCCATTAAAAGGCATTTAAAACCCCATATCAGACATACAAAAAGACTAGAAGACACTATCAGCCAATATTGCCAACATCCGGAAAAATATTCTACATACCAACTACGGAGAAATAGGTGGAGGTAGTTCGCGAACAACTATTTTTGTATGAATCTAATAAAATCTTAGTCTCCCCGTGACCACACTTGCTCTCAAGTGTTCGAAACGTCGGGTTAATAATATAATTAATAAATCGCGTTTAAAATCCATTAAAAAGTCTTTAATTTCTAAATGTATAGTACTCGCGTAAAATCAAACACACGAAAATACTAGGTACTTTACTAATTTGTTTCGTATTGAATTATAAAAAGCTGAACATACAAAAACTAGTTGAACTAAATAATTGCTTTGGTACTATAAATGACCGTGTAGTTACAAATTTCTATTCATAATGCAAGTTTTAATTTGAGTCGGACAAAATTTAACTTTATATAGTGTTCAAATTACCCCACACGAATTTCGCGTTAGCTGGGGGAATGTGTTTAAAAGTTTGACTTTTGGACATTTACAACACAGAAACTGTAATAGTTCACTTTTGTGTTGCTAACCGAGGAAGGAGGTTGTACTTTCTTGTCTTTGGTTTTGCGCGAGCATTATATATTTAGAAATTAAAGACATTCTAACGAGTCTCCCCGTGACCACGCTCGCTGTAAAGTGTTCGAAACGTCGGTTTAATAATGTAATTAATAAATCGCGTTTAAAATCCGGTGAAAATTCTTTAAAATATAAAAATAAAGAGGTCTCAAATCGACGGTTAATTTATTTTGGCTTTGTCAATCGATAATTCTGTGGGTTTTAAGCCGATTCGTGCGTTTCTTTTTGTGTTTGATTATAAATGTCTCTTTCCCCAGGGTGGTTGATGAGAGAAAGAGAAAAAAGTGAATTCTTTTGTAGAAAATACTTTTTCACCCTTCACGTGCTCATATTATCTTTTATAATTATTAATATTAATAAGTACACACTACCTAAAAGTTATTTGTTTCAACCTTGAAGAAAGAGAATGACTATTGAATACAATGGCATTTCACTCACTCATTCACAATAGTCACTCAAATGAGTCATTTACAAATGGAGAAAAACATTTAATCCAATTACCATTACAGTATGCAGATACAATATACATGTTAATATGTGCTATCGGGACAGAAGACAGATATCTAACTCGATGTAATTAATCCTTCAGTGTGTGGCGACATGAGGATAAATAAGTCTCTTTATAAATATGTATAGAAATATATAAAAGATCTCTTCTAACCCGGGCCACAAACGTGCGTGGTAACATTCGCGCTATGTACGCATTTATGTGATAAATATATGGAAAAACTAGCTGTGATCCGCGGCGTGACTCGAGTGGTATACAGCTGAAAAATAGCTTATATGCTAATCCAGACTATAATCGATCTCTGTACCAAATTTCATATCGATACGATAATCTGCTTTCGCATGAAAGAGTAACAAATATCCATATATATCCATCCATACAACATTCGCTTTTATAATATTAGTAGAATATTGGCAAATGTCGTCCCACGCTTGTGAGTTAGGGTATTCGTATGTATGTCGGCAATAGAAAGGTACATCTTAAAATATTGCATTGGACCTATTTTATTATACACGATCAATTTAATTTATTTGCCCTTTTTATTTAGAATTTTGGAAATAAATACTACGCAAAATATAAGATCAGAATAATTATGTTAATTATATACTGGTAAGCTATACCTATTATTATTTTCATAAAAGACTCTGTGGAATAAAGCATAGTGGTTATATAGGACATTGAACAAAACTACGTAATTTATATTAAGCCCGAAAGCGGTTTGAGCCAGAATTTACTTGCTTTCGGGAATAAATACGAAGCCTCATTATTCTCTAACAAAATTGATGTCAGTACCCGCGGCGTAAGGCGATCGTGCCTTAAGCTTTCTTTGTAATTATGATGATGAATGTTTAGGAGTTTTTCAAATTTGAATTGAACATAAATGATTATTGTTTTAATGAGTGTGGATTAAGTGATTCTCTGTGGGTATTGTTTGTGTTTAAATCGTTTTTATCACGACACGAATGTGAGTTTTTTATGACGATAACAAACGATCGAAGTTTTGTTATCGAACTTAATGTTTCGCACGGTCTTGGAGATTTTGTTGTGCAAAAATTTTACAAGTTTTTATTTAAGCCTGGATTTTAAGTGATTTGTTTAGACGTTTTTCCCTGTAAACGCAAAATATTTGCATGTTTGAACCGTGTTTCTTCTACAATGACAGAATTTAAAATAAAAATTTTGCTCTGCCGTAGGAAATGTAAAACAGTTATTAACTTTGAATGAAAATTAATTGAGCGTGCACGTCAAGGCTCAAAGGTCAAAGAGACCATAATTAAACGCATGAGTAGTGACAAAAATACATTCACGTGGTTCAAACCTACGTCATTATGTAAATATAGACCTGTTGTATGTTTTTTGCTCTATCATCATCATCATCATCAACAGCCCACATATGTTCCCACTGCTGGGACACAGGCCTCCTATGAGGGTTCAGGCCATAATCTACCACGCTGGCCATGTGCGGGTTGGCAGATGTCACATGTCGTCGAACTTTTGATTCTTGGACATGCCGGTTTCCTCACGATGTCTTCCTTCACCGTTTTAAGCAGTGGTGATGTTATCCCCATGCGCAGATAAATTGAAAAATCAATTTATTTCCTGCACGCTCGCCCGGTCTCGAACCCCGACTTATCGATTTTGAAGTCCGAGGTTCTCACCACTGAGCCACCACTGCTTACTGAGCCACCACTGCTTTTGCACTATAAAAGACGTAAACTTCACAAATTTTTACAATGCCAACTTAAAAAATTCCATATCAAGTGTACGACATCGTCATGCAAATAAACCGAAAGTTCACGTAATAAAATTATAATGCGAATATGGGGATTATGCTAACGATAGGAGCTAACTACGATGCCGACATAAGTTTTAAGCGTATAATGAAACGCGAAGTACATTTTACAGCACCTCAGTGGGTATGTGCGGATAGAGACGAGTCAGCATCCAGCGTAGGGTTGCCAGAAATAGGTTTTGTTAAACAACCGGCGGCGTGTTGTATTGTGTAATGTGAAACATGTGTGTTTGACAAGCGCTAATAGAGTTGAAATAAAGAAATGAATGGTGCGGAGGCGGACGAAATTGGAAATGGAAAAATTGTATCACGATAAAATTGACTGGATACGGTTAACAAATGCTATTAAAATGTATACGAATAAAAATTTACCAACACAATATTTTTATATTTTTTTTCAATGTGACTGTGAGGTTGATTTATATACTTTTCATTATATTATTTACTCACGCCATAGTACGTAGTAGTCACGAATATTGAATACACAAACCTTACCACTAGACAAAAAATAAATAATAATTATAATAAAATTATATATATATATATATATATATATATATCACTTCCCTGCTGTAAGACAGTCGGTGGATTAGCACAGAGGGAAGTCTTATCGTTTACATTTCTAATACTTGCTATGTTTAATGCATGATTTAGATAAATCGCTTGTCAATAACTTCCCAGGGTCCATCATGCGGCTGAAGCAGAATTAAAAAGTAATAAACCCTATTTAATTTAATTAAGATTTTCAGTTCAACAATTGAGTGTAAAATTTGGCCATAATTAAATAAAAAAATTATAAATGTTATTATTTTAACCCGCGGCGCAGCCCTAGCTCCGTTTCAAGGGGTGCCTCGTTAGGTTTTCTACGAATGCCGTTTCTATTGATAATAGTCTGAAATCCAAAGAATATATTAGAGATCCTCGTACCTTCATAACAAATAATGTTTGTTCTATTATTGCTTGCAACCTTCTCGTTTCAATTGATTTTGAATTTAAATCCAATTTACTTACGCTCGTAACAGGGATTCGTTTCTGACAAGTTAATTTATTGTTTGTCTGTTTTCTTTGTACCTCTTGAAACCGAAGCTAGGGATATAGTTTTTCAATAATTCTCCATGTTTATGATGAGAATTATTATCGACGGCGATTTCCATTCAAAGTTAGAACAGTCATAAGTCAGTATAATGAAAACAAAATAATTAAATGATTTAGAAATTAAAAACATTTTAACGGATTTTCAACGCGATTTATTCATTATATTATTAACCCGGCATATCGAACACTTTACAGCGAGCGTGGTCACGGAATAATGAATAAATCGCGTTTAAAATCCGTTAAAAAGTTTTTAATTTCTAAATATATAATACTCACGTAAAATAAAACACAAGAATATACTAATTAAATGATTTCAAATTTCAATGTCACAATAGTAAAAGATCTTTATTTTCGATTTATTTGTAAATAAATTGCAAAGTCTATGTAACGAATAAATGCGTCCATAAATAATTAATCTGTCATAATCCAGAGTAATATTCAAATACAGCACTCGATCGTTGTATACAAAATCCATCAAAGAAACATTAAACCGAAGATAAATGTGTGTTTTGAGTCGCCCAATACCCATGCTTTCGGATATTTTACACACGAGATCGCCGTTTCCCGGCATGACAAGTAATCAATCTAGTGATAGAATCTTTGGGGACCACTTACTGATATTATGCTGGTTTGTACCCGCAATGTCGGCTGCGTTTCGTTTGAATTGTATAAGTGCCCAGTATGTAATCATAGATTGTATATTCGCCAAGTTGAATGAATTTAGCGAGTTCTACAGATTATATTTATAGATTACTAGCTGTTCGCCCCGGCTCGTAGTACATAATGTCACTCGGCGAAGTTGCAGCTTTCTAATGGTGAGAGGATTTAAAAAAAATGGTTGCCTGTAAAGTCGGTTTTACGGGCGAAGATTTTACGTGACAACGCCAAGAACGCTCGAGAAAGACACAGACAGAGACACAAGCACGCGCCGATTCAATGCGCCTAATTCTCTAGTGCTGCGCGCGCGGCGGACCGATCATAGTTCGGTGACTCATCGTAACGTTACCGGGCGTTACACTTTTTCATGAGTGACTCCGAGCCGCAACCTAATTTAAGACGTTGTCACGTCAAAATCAGTAGTTTTTGAGTTAATCCATTACAAACAAACAAAAATACAAATTCTTCCTCTTTATAATATTAGTGTCGACGGAGAAATTGAAACTTTTCTAAAATCAAGAAAGACTATTCGAAATGTTCATTTTATTATTTTGCCATTTAATTGGTTTATAATAAGTTGGGCATATGTCGGTCGGTACAATCGAATACTTTTGAGTTCTCATTTGCTTAAGGGCACTGTAAAAGCTAGGATGGCGCACGCACACATTTATGCAATCAACGTGATCGTCTCGAATCAACGGTCTCGACTGGCGCTGTTTGTACACGAGGCCGCACGCACACATGCGTACGTATTATACCAAGAAATAAGAAAACGCGATTTTATCAAACGATCGATGGAATGTATTAAAAAATAAAACTCTATTAAATTACAAAGGATATTGAAGAATTATTTGACAAAAAACTTGAATTGTTGCCATATTTTAGCCTGATTTTAAACAAACTTGTGTTTTCATCACACTCTTAAATTAGTACATATCCTGAACCTATGTATTGTCTGCATCCGATTGTAGACTTAAGGGTATTATAAAAACAGATTTGCCGTTTCCACTGTACTGAGATAGAATGCGAGTTTAATTCAGAATGTCAGGACGGTCCCAGGGCGGGTGTGATGAATGGCATTGATTGGTGAAGTACATTTAGATACGTCCGAAAGGCTCCCCGATTTCCTGTACATGTATTTATGTATACGTTACAATGTATTATGCGTAATAATGTATATACTAGAATATCCATTAGATATTGCCTTGGTGAGGCGCTGTGTTGGCAAATTGAATGGGAAAAGGTTAGTGAAAGGGGAGCGTAATTATTTTTCTTTTGTGCGCGAATTGAAAAGGATATATATATACCTGATTTTTTTTTTTCGTTTTTATCATTGCGCTCGGGAAAACGAGTTAAATTTCCCATTATACATATTATGTCAGATTTTTTTTGATGCATATATGAGACTAGCTGCGCCCCGCGGGATATAAAGTTGCCTATATTATGTTATTACAGCTGTCCACGTACCAAATTTCATTGCAATCGATTCAGAAGTATTTGCGTGAAAGAGCAACAAACACACACACATCCTTACAAACTTTCGTAGTATAGGAAGTAAAATAGGATAGGAAGTAGGATAATCGTTTGTTCAAAAAAACTCTGGGTACGATTAAATGTTAACTTGTACCTTATATATCGTTAAATAACTACTAATAGGGGAACCTTTATGCGACTAAGAATCGACGTCCTTATATATTAAATATAAGAAAGAAAAGGTTATATGGTAACCTTTTACTAATGACGTTCTTGACTCACCATAACTATACTAAGTGTAAGTCTCCAATAGAGTGATCTTCAATATAATTTGACTAGACATTTTCTCGTGTTATGCTGGTCAGGTAAAATTTTGTATGCATAAAAAAATAATGGC
Source organism: Zerene cesonia (assembly GCF_012273895.1). Lineage (NCBI taxonomy): Eukaryota > Metazoa > Arthropoda > Insecta > Lepidoptera > Pieridae > Zerene > Zerene cesonia. The sequence goes on along the minus strand of NC_052112.1, from coordinate 9,377,775 downwards.
CCGAGACTTAAATGCGTTTTATTCGAGCTTTATTACATAGGTTTTAACCGTCCATGAAATTAATCTGTATTATGCTTTGATTCTGTTTAGCAAAGGCAAACTAATATTTCATAACAAATCCACTGGCAGCCGATGGCCGAACGTAAACGTTCTAAAACGAAACACAAGCGCCGCGTAACGCACGTTTCCCGAATTCCATTTGCTAACGATATTTTCGTGGCTATTTGCACGCAGTGTCAACAATTAACAAACGAGCCGGTGCGCTAGGGTTGTCACTCGAGAATTAAGAAAAAATAAAACCAAAAATACACTTATAAAAACATGTTATGATTGCGAACATTTGAAAAGAAACCTTGACTAGCGTATTAGTTATAACTTTCTCGAAAGTCAGTTTCTTAACTGTCATATTAAAATTATTATATATGTAGCTGAGTTATATAATATTACTGCAAATACTGCAAACTAATACAAAGTGAATCACGTCTTTTGAATGTCAAAGGGACTTCAAAAGCGTAGAGTATTAAAGGGAATATCATGCAAATTTTCACAGTCCTCAACGTAGTTGTATGGAGTGTGCCTTGTGCATTTACCCGTTATGATAAATGAAATGTGTTTCTTTGATCTGAAAGACGAGAAGGTATTCATTCACGCTTGCTTGCCATGATATTACCATTCATGAAACGTATACAATAATGAAATAATATTCCCCAACTGAAATTATCACTGAGGATTCGAAACTAAAACAGTCTTTTAGTCAGTGAGAATTTTCCAAATTATTCGTCATAATATATTAGTCAGCAAATTTTTGTTAATCAAAATTATATTTAAGTCTGCAATTATTCGCTATTTCTTTCTTATTTCTTATTATTTAAATCGGATATTTCTTCGACTCTACTTATAAGCTACAATAATTTCTAAATGTCTTTTTTGTAAAATTAAATCCATGACACGTCCCCTCCAACTGCCAACCCTGCCGTGTTTTGTTTATAAGCACGGCGTCCAACCGCTGCAGCGCTGACAGCGAGTGTACGTACAACGGCGACGTTGACACGTGTCGCTTGCAGCGTTCACGTGCTGTGTAAATACGCGAGAGAATTTCTGGACTATTTCCGATTTGCCTTTTTCGATGTCGCGTGTCAATCCTGCGCAATCTTTATTTAGTTCTCAATCAATTGAAGGAGGTGGATGTACTAATGTTTAAGATTATCTAAACAAGTATTGACTTAAGTGGTCGTTTTCGTTCGCTTAAAACGTCTTAGAAATGTTCCATTTTATTTCCATATTGAACTATTCGTTATCTTCAATAGGCGTATTTACGACACTTTTGAGATGTACCTTCTCTTGTTGATATATGATGATAGTGGCCTTAGTATATGGCTATTAGGAAAATTATTTCTCCATTATGTTTATCTTATCAAAAAAAAAATCCTTAATTCAAAATGATTCCAAAAGATACTGATGTATATATATCTATAGATTCTCTGGAATTGGAAGAGAGTGGAGTAAGCTAAGGTAAGCGCGCCATATGTAGATTCAGCTCTGAATCATAAAGGATAGGCACTACGGTTGACACTTCACATGCAAAATATGCACACAACTGCTTCCAATAGATTCGAGACTATGGTGACTCGGGGCTATCGATTTTATCTAGTTTTGTATTTACGCCTTGCAAAATGTGCAGGCTCATTGGCCAGGGATTTACGCGTTATTGCGTTTGGCTCGCACGTAATAATTAAGTGGATCTTTTAATCTTGGTGTTTAACACGTGTATGTATTAACTGAAAAGCTCTCATTCTTAGAGCTTTATAGAATCTTAGTAAGTCAAAGAAAATTAAAATAATGGTATGGGCATGCAATGAAAAGAATGATTTAACAATAAACACAATAAAATAATAACTTCACATAGCGATAAACTTTATACAAAATTAGTTTTTGCACATTAAATGTCGTGCTAATTAAATATTAAATTTGCGGTTGCCAATTTAGAGTTAAAATAATAAATCAGTGCGCACGCAATCAGTGCTATTTATACAAAACCACATCTGTTATTGTTTCATTAGTGCCGAGAAGTCAAATGTAAACTGTAGAATGTTACGTAGCAGTTACAACTGATCGTCAAAGCTTTTGGGAGCGGAACTTTAGAGCTGTTAGCGAATTCGTGCCGCAGCGCTCTCGGCGGTTGGTTAACGTTTGGTTTGTTGTAAGCGGTTGGTCCGTTGGCCCGAATATGTTGAACCCAAATGATCCTTTGAACAATGATATTGTTATATATACGATGTACAATTATTAGATTGTGTATTTAATTCGTTGATCATATTGCTCGTAAAACTTTGTGAACGACTCCTCTGCTTGACAACAGAGAATAAACTCTTGTGATCTACATATATTAGCGATAATTAAACAATTAATATTTCACTACTGTTTAGTCACATTTTTTTTACAATACTTACTAATATTATTAACTAAAGTTACTCTGTCAGTCCGTCCATCTCTTCTTCACGCTAAAACCACTGAAATATTGATTTTTAATAAAATTTGGTACAAAGATGGAAGTTTAAGACCTGAGAAAGGCCAGTGGAAATCCTACGAGAACGAAAACTATGCGGGTAAAGCTTCAACTGCCTTTATTTTACTTGACAGCCAAACGGTAATAAGGTTATGTCCGAAGGAAATACACTATTGGTATCCCTTTCAGGTTATAACAGCCAGCCGGTGCCTAGTGCTGTGCGCGGACACGCGAGGCGAGATGGAGGCGTGGGCGAGCGCGCTGCGGGGCGCGCTGCACAGCGGCTCCAACGTCGCAGACCTCGTCGCCAGCCTCTCCACGGGAGACCATCACTGGTAATGTTGTTAACTGTGAATTGAGAGGGACATGTAAGACTTTGTCAGAGAAAACGCGTGTCATAGCGCTCACCTGACGCAGCTCTATTGACGCTGAATTGTATTGTACTACGTGGCAATAAATACCCTTCTTATAATAGCATTGTCAAACAGAGCGACAACGCTCTGACGCGCTCTAAGTATGCGTTGCATCTGATAAAGCCAATAGCTGGAGGAGCGTAGGTGTGTTAATTGTCCTCTTGCTTACTACTCTCAATCTGAAACATATTCGGGCAGACATCTGTCTGAAAAAGGATTTCTCAAAAAGACATTTTCTTTTTAATATTATTGCCATTAAATGTTTATAGGAAAGTGCCTTCTTACACTAGTGAGCTAAATACCTTAGCTGAAGGCTAAACTTCCAATCCACATGACAACTTATTAAAACGGAATAAAGATTTTTTATATATTTCGCTTCGCACACGTTATTTTCGGAGTAGTTTAAAAGATGTTATTATACATACAATTCTTCCTCTTGAATCACTCTATCTGTTAAAAAAATCAAAATCCGTTGCGTATTTTAAAAGATTTAAACACACGTAACGTACATAGCGACAGAAAATGCGACTTTATTATAAAAGATTATCGTATAGATATAATGATTGTGTCCCAGGTACACGGCGACGCACGCGCGGCCCACCTTCTGCAACGTGTGCCGCGAGTCGCTCGGCGCGCTCGGCACGGCGCACGCGCTCGCCTGCGAGTTGTGCAAGTTCAAAGCGCACAAGCGATGCGCGGCGCGCGCCCCCCCGTCCTGCAAGTGGAGCACGCTCGCCTCGCTCGGCCCGCACGTCGTCGAGGATACTGAAGGGGTATGTTCATTCAGTCTCATACAAAATTAACGCTTGAAAGTGTCGCTATACACTTACCTGAGGCGGATTATAGTTAGTTATTAATATATGTATTTATTAATGTTAAGTGTTTTATTTTCATTTTGAAATACCTGTAATTATGGACGTCCATGTTTACCAATCAAGAGGTGTGGATCTTCTGATTAGTAAATGTTCGAAACGTCATTGCAATGATTTGAACCGACTTAATATTAAAGGTTGACTTGTTAGTACCATTAATAGTAATATTTTCATTGCATTAATTGCAGGTGAAATCTACGAGTATGAATTATTTAAGATTACATGTATATGGCCTATTACGAAAATATGTTTAACAATAACAAAATGGGTTTCATTTATAAGGATACTTATAATACCCAATCTCTTTTCTAATATACGATTTTTATATTGACACTCGTGTAGCCAGAGTACATCGTAAATAATATAATCTAAATCGGCAGCTAAGTACAAATCAATTATGCCCAAGCGCCCTGAGGGCTATAAAATGAAATCGTTGCAAATTTATTGCGTCGTAAAACCGCCTCCGTCGATACCCTGCGGCCTTCTATTAACAGCTGATATACGTCAATATTGCTCCTATTTGTGTTCCGTAAATGAATGATAACAGCTGATTGACTAGAAACATATAAACAACGCTTCGGCCACCACTCGAGTTGTAGTCTCGCTACTATTTAAAGCGAAAGGACACGAAAGATTTTATGTCTCGGATATGTATCAGCTGACTACAAAACCCGCCAAAGTATTTGTGCTCATTCTATTCATTCAGTTTTTTTATACTTTAACTCAAAATATCACAACATTACCTACTATAATACATTAATCTATTACAGGCAGTAGACTGCTAACTGATTGCAAAAGTGGCGTTAAATAAAATCGATGATATAGTTTTTTCAACATCTTAGTATATAATTATATTATAATATTATGTTTATTTATTATGTACCGCTTCAGAACATCATAATGCCGCATCAGTGGCTCGAGGGAAACCTGCCGGTGGCGGCCAAGTGCGATGTTTGCGACAAGACCTGCGGCTCTGTGCTCAGGTTGGTACTTATTTTCACCTTGATCAACGTGTTCTAGAACATTCTGGAAATTTTTGCCATTATAAAATGGTCGGATACTTCTTAGGATTTACATAGGACTTACGTATAACTTGTGTTCTAAGAAAATAGCCCCTATAATTCTAAGTAACATTGTAAACCCAAAAATTTTTTATGTAAATCGAGAAAATATTAGTTTCAAGAAAAAATTTCTTAAGCATTTAAATTAAAATTAGTACTCAGATTGAATAGCCGAATATATAATAATAGGGAGAATTACAATAAAGGTGTTTTGACCAGCTGGTCTTATTCAGCAACTGTAGCTGTTAAAAATAAATAGGTTATTATTTATCTTATTGTGAAAAATACAGGCATTACTATCAATACGAGATAACTATATTACTTTAATGGACTTCTGCTCTTTCTTTTTGCATATGGCACTTTACAATACCGACAGAAATCATGCCAATGTCCGCAAAACGATTTCACACAATAGCTACAATTTCTAGAAAAGTTTTATCGCGTACACCATGACACTGGAGAACTGTCGAAGTTGAAGCTGGCGTAAATTTCCAACAGAAGTAGGTAGGTAGGTAGGTAGGACGTAACTGGCAGAATAACTTCGGCTTCGCCGAAAACATTTGGCTGTGCAATCCAATAGCTAATAGTTGGATACGTGAGCGCCGACACGTGGCCCCGAACTTTGTCAATATGTACGTCTTATTTACACGAATGTACACGTGCGGGACTCTCCAAGTTCGAGGATGCCAGCAGTTGGAGATATGGGCAATGGCAAATGTAATGAAACTACTTAGTTTAAAGAGGCCGAGAATATGTTGATCGAGTGGCGAGCGGCTCGAAGTTGGTTATTGGGTTTTTACGTTGCGAAATAGATATTTCGTTTTCAATAAGTTCTTGTTCGCTAACAATCGGAAAATCGAGTGGTGGCAAAGAAAATATTATCCATCTATTCTTGGTATGGAGTACGTTTTTAGGATTACGTACCCAAGGAGTAAAACGGTCCATGTTATTAAGACTTCGCTTTCCGTCTGTTTGCCTGTCTGTATGCCTGTATGCCTGTCTGTCTGTCTGTCACCAAAATGTATTCCACGAACTGTGATTTGGAAATTTTTAGAGATGTTGCTTTAACACAAAATGTAAAAAAAAATAAAGATGAAACATCATATGGCACGGTCGTAAAATGGATGTTTAATCAATTTTTTTTTGCATTTGCTTTATTAGCTTGTTTGTACGGGACCCTTAGTGTTGCGAGTCCGACTCTTTCTTGACCAAATCTTATTATAACTCGGCTTTGTATAACAATGCAAGATTAGAACGCGTGGTAGTGAGGTAATATTTATTTTATGTGAATGTTTATCTTACTCCTGTTTTTAATGATCGCAATGAATTCTTTTATTAACATCATTATTATCATCTAATCGTTCAGACCAAACTACAAACCAACTAAAAATGGATTCATTGACGTGTACTGATATCTAGATTTTTATCTATGGGTAAACCTATATGTTTTTGATGTTAATGCGTGTGTATAGAACCGAGCCGTCCTGGGATTCCCGGTGGGGACACACAAAAAAGAACGTGAAGAAAATCGATCGGTGACTCAGATGTATATCGTCTGCCCCATACCCCACTAGGGGACACGGGACTTCACTTTTTATATGCTTTTAGCAACCTACTATGCCAGCATACAATGGCCTAAGGTAAAGTCGAATTGGTAAAGTATTTTTTCTATCAAGAGCATTACTAGTGCCCGTAACCTAATGGTTATCCGTGGTACATATATAGCACTCAGGCATCTAGTTCAATACCTATCCAACGATGAAAGAATTTTCGAAATCGGTCCAATAGTTACTGAGATTAGCGATTACGAATCGTATAGAAAAGGATTTATAACCTCTTCTATAAATATATTACTAATATTCGTAAAAATAAGGTAAAGATAAGAATAAGGAACAATATATCTAGCTTCCTTAACATCTATCTATGTATATATCTACGCTAATATCATAAAGATGGTATGTGGTAGTCGAGCACGCTTCGGCACGAATTGGGCCAGCTCGCACCGGGGAAGTACCACACCCCCACAGAAGACCGGCGTGAAATAGCATTCTGCTGTGTTTCGTTCGGTGAGTGGGGGAGCCGGAGGCCCATATCCTTTTCCTTCCCCTTCCCAGTCCTTTCCTTTATTCCTCTCGCCAATCCTTTCTTAATCCCTTCCCAATTTAAAGTCGGCAATACATTTGTAGAGGCGTAAGGTCTGTAATCGACTTTACGCCTCTACAAATGTTCATGGGCGGTGGTAGCGCTTACCATCAGGCGTCCCACCAGCTCCATTGCCGACTGTGACATAAAAAAAAAAAAAAAAAAAAAAAAAAAAGAGGAAGAATTTGTTTGTTTGATTGTAATGGATAAACTCAAAAACTACTGGAACGATATTAAAAATTCTTTCACCATTAGAAAAGCTGCGACTTCACTGAGTGACATAGGCTATATATGTACCCCGAGCAAAACCGTGGCGAACAGATAATCTAATATATTATTACCAGCGACACCCTATTAGTCGACATTGTAGTTAAAGTATTCGTTTAATCCGGTGAGGTTTTACCTGAAACCTGAAATAGCTCTCACATTCGAAGCAAAATTAAAATGGAGCGGAATGTCTATTTTTGGAACACAACGTTTACGGTTCACTCGTTTTTATGAAGGGTTTTTATTTTCTCACTGAAAAAAAATAGCATTTTTTTATAGTAAACTATGTAGGTGCAGGTTCTAAGAAGTGTAGTGTGAAAACTATGAACTAAAATGATATCAACAATGTTTATTTATGGGGTCAAATCTAGGTAACGAGTTGCTAGAGCAGAATAAATCGACACTAATGGTTATAAAAAAAATCAATCAGTTTATAATTATAAAATCTGCCCACATGACAAAAGCCTACACTTCTTATAAGATATTTATAAAAGGTATATATAAGGTATAAATGGATTCATTCACAAATATGTAAATTACAAGGTACACCAATAACTGTTCGATACAGTGTGTAAGCGAAACAATAAAGAACTCAAACCATATACCTACATTCGTATTAAAAGAAGCAGATAGAATATTCGATGGCCGGTCTTCAGACTCCAATTATATAGGTACTTACACCCTATAGGCAAAAATACTTATCATGTATAACTTAGAAAAAAAATAAAGAAAAGTAATAAGATATTCTAAGGGTCACAAAAGAAAATCAGAACGAACGATTAAATGGGAGAAACACAGGGCCAAAATGTCACCAGGGGATAACTTATATA
>NC_052112.1:9340719-9368684 GCF_012273895.1 Zerene cesonia | reverse complement strand
CCAGTTCTTAATAAGTGTACAAAGTTTGAATGAAATCGGTTCGCGGGAAGTGGGAGAAAAACGGGTGTGAGTTACAAAGCGTGTTAAAAATGGTAATATAGAAGGTGTCTCGTTGAACCGCACGGTATTGTATTCAATGATTCAGAGGCTCGCTACTGAATTCTAAATGGAAACTAGTTATATATTATATTGACCTAAATATTTTAAATATGGAATGATTTTTTTTTTATTGCCAGCATAGTTCCTGCCTTATACGTATAAAAGGAGGTTCAATATGTATATTTTTTTATAAAAAGCTTCATCTAAGTATTTATTTGTAAGGCATTCCCCACGTATTTATGACAGTTGTATATAATTGGAATAAATATGTGGAATAAACATAGAATTACATGATATGGAACAGATTTATCGGTACGGTAGCAACAAACCTGCTGTTAAAGTTAACATTAATTATTACATTTCATAACAACAAGCCTAAAATATAAATGATAAATAGCAATAAGTCTTCATACTGATAAGAAACTTCATTATTAAAAAAAAATAATCTTTTCAATGCAGAAAATAATCCAAAAGTCGTTAGCAATCTGTTTTAAAGTAGATAGTAAGTAAATTTTGAATAATTGCCTTAAAATTTTCAGTAGAAATTAATATAAAAGCTTAGGGAAGTTTTAAATTAGGTCAAACATTTTATCTCAGTACTAACATTACCATTAAGTTTAATGACTTTAGTTGAAAAGTGGATCTAGAAAATAAATTGAATTATTTTTAACGTTACTTCTCTTTTATACGTTTTACTAGCTAACACACGCCGCGAATCTCAATATAATAACTATTTATTTTAAATTTTTGCCAACTCAGTGAAATTATTATAAGACTGTATCAAATTGCTTTAAATATTCGCGTCATTCAATATACGAAAGGTCCATGAAAGCGGCAACTTTTTTCCGATTTTATTTTTATTACATTTTTATTTAAACTCAAAAACGACGTGTTAATTTTTATAAACATTTTTGTAATGTTAATTTCTAAAAATACCATCAATTAATCATTCGTAAGCTAGGTAGTTTAGCTAAGCTTTAATAGAATCTATACGGACGTTTTCTAATGTCCTATTTCGTCAAAGGCTCCATCAGTCGGAACAAATTAGAGCTACACGCATACATTACGAATGTAGGCCGAAGTGCGACACGCTAAGTTCCTATTTGAACAGTCTATACTCTATGCTAAGCGTTATGCAAATGTAACACGTGCCGTAGCTTGCTGAGTGCGGTCGCTTGTCTATGGCAAATGTATTCGTTTACATTCGGGCGGGAAATTGAACGGATGCCTCCGTTCGTATGCATTTTAAAATTCGAACGGAGAAGGAACAATTTTATTTGTCTTGGAACGTTGCAAGTTTATTTCTTGAGCACCTATAAGATTCTAGGTTAAATAAAACAGCTTCCTTTAAATTCAAATTTATAAATGATGGAGTTTGACTAAGTATATAAATGTCATAAGCGTAATAAAGAATGTATATATATATGGCATAAAATACAAGCTATACCGTGCCCTGTGCTCTGTAAAACTTGATATTTATTTTGTTTCATTGGTAAATATACAAGAAAATATTGGAAGATGTGTTCTATAATTGCAGTATTTGATATGGATTATCTCGGCTTTTTTGTAAATATATTTTGTTTCATAAAAATGCAAATATCAATGAGAAATAAAAGAAAGTCGTGTTAGTTAAAACACTTCTAACTCAAGAGTGGCTGAAAGGATGTCCATGGATTTTGGTTCGCTGGATTAGTCTCCGCTTGGATTGGGATAGTAAATTTAAATTAATTGTGAAACTGATAAAGAGCCGAAGCCAGGCCGAATGGCTAGTTTTTTGTACTATAAACGCCGTATACTAATATTCTTTTTTATTCATATACAGGTAAAGGGCCGAAAGCGGTTTTAATACATAATAAATAATTAAGCCAATGAGCTTTCTCTTTATATCGTGTAAAACAAAACTTTAATGTTATAGGCCATTTTTTTTTTATAGTGGGGAAATCTTGCATAGATACCCACGGCCCCCGGGGATGGAGCCGTGGGTTATGTCGGATTCTTACCGACCAAAACCCCACTGTGTTCCGTCTAGCCACTTGAGTGAAGGGGCCACGGGAGCTGATTAAAATACGTCCGCGACAATGTTATAGGCCATAGGAATACACGTACCCAAGGGACAAATGGAAATTAAATCATGCAAGTGTGTCAATTGCATGTATTCTTAACTTGCAAATACAGAGTGTCCCGCCCATAGTGTCCTATGTTCAATGTTACTTATAGTCTTATAAACACTGATTACGGTGATATTAAAATACTAAAACGTTGATATTAAATGGACCATATCCTTTTCCTTACCCTTCCCTATCCTTTCCTTTATTCCTTTCTTAATCCCTTCCCAATTTAAAGTCGGCAATCTATTTGTAGAGGCGTAAGGTTTGCAACGGACCTTATGCCTCTCCAAATGTTCTTGGGCGGTGGTAGCGCTTACCATCAGGCGTCCCACCAGCTCCATTGCCGACTGTGACATAAAAAAAAATTAAAATAGACGACGTACAAAATTTCTTATTTTGATTCTTTCTCGAAATTTATGTTTACATAGCTTCGCTCAGCCGGCCTATGCCGATCAGCTAATGTGGACATCGTGCCTATGAAAACATAATCTTAGAAGTAAGTTTGCGTGCGGGTGGCAAAAGTGGACGGCTGGAGGGTTAGGGGTTTACACAGTTTTAAGAATTCACCTATAGAAAAAAACTTTCGGGAATATTTTTTACTCTGTTTATTTAATGTGGACTAGTTACTTGTATGCAAGCTACGGATCGGATTTTTATTTTCGGTTTTAATTTTTAATTTTACATTAATTAAATATAAAAATACTTATTAGTGTTGTTGTTTTTGAAAAACCTGTTTGATTGGCATAGGCTTGGCGTAGTCGTACCTTGTTTAATATTGTTATTACATATTTAAATGTCGAACATCTTAACTATCTTAGAGAATAGGTTTATATTTAGGTAATTAATGTATTTAAATTAATGGATCCCAGCTACTCCATTGTGTCCATTTGATTAAATTTCATATCAACACCCCACAATGAAGGAAGGGGCTGTTGGAGATGGAAATCTCAACATTTGATGACTCTGTTTGAGGTTTAATTGAATTTCATTCATGCAATTTTAGTATTAATGATTAGTTTCCCTTTTAACATACATATACGTAATATTCACGTCATTCATACCGCCGAAACGACCATATTAATACCAATAGAAGCTTCTCTAATAAATCAATTTCTGTGGTATATCCAGCTATTCTTAGTGTAGTGTGTAAGTATCAGGATGTGTGATGTTGTTTTATTTACCTGGTTTTTTTCGTATTTGGAATAGAGATAAGTAAAATGTATATTTTACATAACAATACGAGTCCAATAAAGAGTCCTTAGACTTTAGGGAAAGAAGGTCAAACCACGCGTGATCCTAAAACAAACTTATTTCGTAGTTACATAATATTATCACAGTGAATTGAACGGATCCGTTTACTGCGAAATTATTCTTTTAAAAGATATTATTTCAAAGGATTACTGCGGTGTCCCTTACTCTCTCAATAAGCTAACCGATTCTCATAGCAAAAAAAGTATATTCTTATTTGCGTCCCGAAAATCTACGGCGATTTCTAATACGCATTAATTACAGATTGCAGGACTTCCGCTGCATATGGTGCCGCAGGTGCGTGCACGCGAACTGCCGGCCGAGTTGGCGCGCGCCATGCTCGCTGGGGCCGGCGCGCGCGTCTGTCGTGCCGCCGACTCGGCTGCACTCGGTCGGGCCCGATGACGGCTGGCTGCCCGACCGGCCGGCGAACGCGTCACCGCTCATTGTGTTTGTCAACTCGAGATCGGGTCAGTACTGCAGGATTGGATATGAGATACTCGAGACTGTTGCGTCTAGAAGGATCGACGTAGGGTTACAAATTCGGTATTTAAAGGCAAAGGTTCCAATAATTTATTATATCACGATCAGATTACTTAAAACGGTCTGTCCGATTGGGACATAAAAAAAGCAACTCATTTTATTTTCTTTCATCAAGTCCTCAACATTTTTGTACACAATGAAAATTCTATTGAAATTGCTAAAGTCATTTTTATTAACAGTTATAAAAAAATTGTGTATAGTTATTAAATTTCAATTTTCTATCTCTCTAATTTGTCTATTTCGAGTTGTTGATGATTTTGATTGCGAGACTTTTTTTATATATACCACATATAATTAACCACTATTATGCTTTCAGGCGACAACCAAGGCATCAAGTTCCTCCGCCGCTTCAAGCAGCTACTGAACCCAGCGCAGGTATTCGAGCTGAGCGGCGCTGGGCCCCGCCTGGGGCTGCGGCTCTTCCGGCACTTTGCCCCGCTGCGGGTCCTCGTCTGCAGCGGGGACGGCTCCGTCGGCTGGGTCCTGCAGGAGATCGACAAGCTGGACATGCATGTATGTCACCACTCACTATATGCTTCTCGTGCTTATATTTTTCTAGTGACGCTGGATGTTCCTATAAGTTTATACATAAAGCAGTAATTAATGAGGTTTAAATTTGTTTGAATAAATAATATTTGTAAACTAACTATTTTTAAAATCCGTTCAGTAATATACTATTTTCAAATGCAATAAAAATATGTTCCATTTTCAAAATCAATATTCTACAGCGTGTTCTCTTTTCAAACACAGCGGCAAGTGCAGACCGCCGTGCTGCCGCTGGGCACGGGCAACGACCTGGCGCGCGTGCTCGGCTGGGGCTCGTCCTGCGACGACGCCGCGAACCTGCAAATGCTACTGGAGCGGTACGAGCGCGCCTCCACTAAGATGCTAGACAGGTTAGTTGACTGGATTGTATGGACTGACTAAATTTATTAACTACTAAACTACTGATTTATATGTATTGTTCAGGTCCGATTTCATCACTAGCTCATTATGTCCCTGATTGGCTCCTTTTTAGTAATTTACTTAGTTGTTAGAATAGTAAGCAATTTATAAATCAATTGTTTACCATTAACATATACAAAACGTTAAAATTCACAAGTGTTAAGACGACCAAATTCTTAAAGTAGTTCAAATGCTCTTTACTGAAGGCACAACGAAAAACTTATTAACTAACTTCATAAAAAACGTATGCAGATGGTCGATAATGTCGTTCGAGCGCGCGGTGACGGCGCCGCCGCCGCCGCCCGTGCCCCCCGACCTGCTCGACGACGCGCCGCTGTTGCGTAATCTACAGGAGATCGTGCAGGTACTGCCCTGGTCAAAGAAAGACAAGGCCACAGAAATGTCCGTTAGTTATTTATACATTATGAGTGTTTTACCGGCCTGCTGTTTGTATTATCATTGTTTATATATTTGGTTTGGTGGTTTCGTTGTTTTTAATGGTGTATGACTGACAAGCGACGTATATTCCGACGTACGACTTAATCTCTGTAAAAAGACCTAAAACCAGTACGCCTGAAGTAACTGATGTAAGTATAATTTAGGTAGAAAGGATTTCTAAATCTAAGAATATTATCTCGACATTTAAGCCGAAATATACTAAATACGACTCAGCACTTGTTGGGGTAAATGCAAAAGCGGACTGATGATGATAAATTTATTGATTTTACTATCATACTATGTTATGGTCAAACGAAATTTTCATGGAAATAAAATATTTATTTATTTATTTATTTTAAACACTTTATTGTGCTGTCAAAGCAGCAGAAACAAATACAACAGAACTTACGCTAAAACATACAGCACAGAAGGCGGCCTTATCACTTACAAGTGATCTCTTCCAGGCAACCAACTGAACAAGTGAAAAACAAAAATACTTAAAGGGAGGTAGGTAAAAAGTTAAACCAGTGAAACATATAAAGGATGATACTATAAATACACACACACAAATATAAGTAATATACCATGCAAAAGAATATTAACATACAATTTGAATTCAATATAATATATAATATAGACATATAATACTATAAATATATGATAAAATACATATATCAAAAAAAATAATAATAAAAAATAAAAATAAATAAAATAAAATAAATAGATAAATGACTGAAACAAATATATATTACATACATATATATATAATACATACTACTTACATAAAATTAAAATTATACAGAGTCAAACGCAAGATTTAAAAAGTAATCACGCACAAGACTTTTAAATTTGGATAGGGTTTGGGCTTGCCTTATGCTGATTGGCAAGGAATTCCATAAGTTTATGGTATAATGATTGATCGTGCTAAATAGAAGTAAAACAAACATGCCGCCTCATCACTGCATTGTATAAAACTAAGTCGCTTCGACGGTCTGTGTGTCTGTCATGCTTCGATCTTTAAAAGTATACAACAGATTCTGATGGGGTTCTTATATAATACACATACAATAATAATTACACATGTATAATAACGTAGAAAATGGGTGGGAATTGGGTTTTAATTAATTTAACCTGTGATACCGCGGGAAATAGCTAAGGTTTAATATAAGGCAAAATACGGATTGACACATAAAATCGTCGCAGGCGAGCGAAGCGGGCGAGACGTGCCGCGTGGCGCGCGCGTCGCTCCGCGCGGGGTGCGCGCGGCTGGCGAGCGCGGGCGAGTGCGCGGGGGGCGGCGCCGCGCGCGCCGCGCACCGCCTGCGCCGCGCGCTCTCGCTGCTGCTGCACGCGCGCGCGCACCTCGCCCACGACCACGCGCAGTGCGAGTGAGTATGCGGCGATGTGTTTATGTGATAGTGCGCTAGACTGTAGGTATAATGATAATGCAAAAGGGGTCGCGGGCGAATTTTAACCAACTCCCGTGGCCCCTTCACTTAAGTGGCTCGACGGAACATAGTGGGGTTTTGGTCGGTAGGAATCCGACATAACCCACGGCTTTATCTCCGGAGGTCGTGGTTATCTATGCAAGATTTCCCCACTTAAAAAAAAAAGGTATAATTATAATGAAGCCTTTTATTTCCAATTGTATTACAAACTAGCTGCGCCCCGCGGTTTCACCCGCGTAAGTCCGTATCCCGTAGAAATATCGGGATAAAAAGTTGCCTATATTCCAGTTGTCCAACTGTCTACGTACCAAATTTCATGGCAATCGGTTGAGTAGTTTTTGCGTAAAAGAGCAACAAACACACACACACACACATAATATTAGTAGGATTAGTAGGATATTATAATCTCATCACCACTCATATAAACTATAAGTTCTAGTGTTTACTACATCTGTTGTTCGAATACTTAGTCTTCTTGCACAGGAACCCCTGTTTGGGTATAGGCCTCCTCCAGTTTGTACAACTTGTCTCTGTCTTTCGTGTGTTGAAACCACTCTTTTCCTGCTATATTTATAATGTCAGCCTGTAGGTATATCAATTTCAAATTTATTGATGCTAAAATTTGAAGAATTGCATCTAAATACCGGTGTTATAATTATCGTTTTAATTGTTGATGTAATATAAGAGCGCGCTGTAACTATCGATTATATTTTCTTTCGTATACTAATTTTGAAAGAAACAACAGCAAGAAAGGATAAATGTATTTTATCTAATTGGGTTTTATTAAAGTTACCTGTTGAAGTAATCAAAATTTAACCAATTTTATCAACTGAAGGTCGTGGGAAGCTTTAGACACGACGAGCGAGAGCGAACCCGAGGCTCCAACCGCTGCTGAAAAGGGCAGCATTGAAAAGACTGAAAAGGTGAATTAATTTATTTTATTTATATACATATGTGAGTTTCTTGTTTATCCGTCAAGTGTCGGTAAATTGTGCTAACCAGTAACTCAAACCTTAAAAAATATATTGTAAATATTTGCATTTTTTTCATTTCATTGTACAAACTATACCTACTAGAAACTTCAACAGACACAGTTTACTGTAATAGATGTCTACTTATACACGTATACTCAATGATAAGTATCATTATTATGTCCATGACTGAAATTAAATTCAGCATACAGTAATTAACCCGCGACAAGCATAAGACCGCGCTAACCATATCGCATCGCCGTGTGTACCAACCAGGAGCAGCTGAACTGGGCGGCGCGCGGGTGCGCGCTGGCGGGCCGCGCCGACAGCGTGCGCCGCGCGCTGCGCTCGCTCGTGCGCACGCTCGCGCTGCTGTACCCGCAGGTGGGCTCCACATAGTGTATACGTAATTGATACAGAGAATGATGCTTAATGTTGATGTAGATAGGGCTGTATATCGCGTGCTACGGAAATTTTCAAGCTTCAGCTTCCTTATGCAGTGTAGGAGACGATCAGTTCCGATTTTGGGGACCTTCTTAATTAGAGCGAACTTCTAACGTAGCTTAAGCGTATCTTAAAGGCCAAGGTACAAGTGGACGACATTGATCACTTAACACACGGGGACTCCGTTGCTCGTTTGCCTGCTCTTTACATAAAAATCAAAAATCAATGATATAGACATTTATATAATGTATTTTTACCTTTTGATAGAGCTGCTTCTTAGAGATTTATTCTTTAGATTTTGTTACTAAAAGAATTCAATTCACTAGCTTTACATTTGTTCACTTTAAAAATTTAATTTAATGCCAAAAAACAATTATGGTTTCGTAACAGCATCGTCATATCTATGATGACAATGATGGTTCAAAAACCGGTCGTTACAATTATTCGAATACGTTGTAGATATTAATTTTTACATATTCTGTATGTCCAATCAAAATCCAGTCCGGTCTAAAATGTCCAGTCTAAAAAGTAAAATAATTCTTTATTGACCAAGTTTACTGTACATCTCCAGGATCCAAACGCAGAACAGACATGCAAGGAGGTGGAGGGTTCAGCGGGTGAGAGCGCGGGGTGTGCAGGGGGCGCCGGTACTAGGGGCTCAGGGAGTGGGGGGGGAGAGGAAATGTCGGCGCTACCGGTGCCGCGCGCTTTCGCGGACAGTCGTCGATCATCCGCCGCCAGCGCTGTGTCTGCAGCTTCCATGCAGCCTGAAAAGTAAGTGTAAATATCAAAGGATGGCTTCGGTTCACATTAGGAGTACGTACAACTCGTAGTTCGTTATGTATTAATGGTGATAGTTTTTGAGAATGAAAACCACTTTAATACTGAATTAAAGGAGCATCTCTTTTCAAATCTTGTCCTGATATCCACTTGGATAATTTAATATATTTATATTAAACTATTTACTATATTAAACTATTAAAAAAAATATAAACAATTTTATACTATATTTCAGCATTCCAGATGTAGATGAAGACATAGCGAAATTAATTAGTACTAATCCAGAACCAGCTTTTAACTTGGAGGTGGAGAAACGGGACCGCAGCAAAACAAGTTCCGCGTCACCCCAAGATCGCCTTTCGCTTTCAAACTTATCTTCCTGTGATACTAGCTCTTGCAGAAACCTACTTAGGCCGGACGGAGATCGCGGAAGTACAACGTATAATAGCAGTAGTCTAACAATACCTAACCTAGTCGTGTCAGACGATAGTGATAAGAGATCGTTAATACAGGGAGAAACTTATGAATCGGACCAATTGACTATTATAGACATCGACAAACCGTATACGGATGAAGTTCATTTTCACGAGTTGTGCGAGAGAGAGGCGCCAATTAGTGGCGACTGCACGCCTGAGAGGAAGCTTTCTAGTGTAGACTTGGAGATGGATGCGACCAGCTCAGAGGGGTCCAACATTAGCGATGACTTTAGCTTAATATCAGAGATTATTGACAGTAAACCAGAAGATATAGAGGAGGGGGGGATCGGACATATCGATTCGCCGGAAATATCAGAAACAACTTATATGAATTCAGAAACTTTACACGGAGAGTCAATCATGGATGATATCAGTTCGATGCTAGGACAAGAGGTACTCCTGGCTATGATGGGCAAGAATGGAGAAAACGAAACATATACAGATGATACTACTTTATTTACATCAGACACTGTGTCAGACATACCTATGGATAGTCGGAATCCGAGCATCGAGAAAACTTGTGAATCGAAACATAGATACATATCGAAAATAAAAAAGCCAATAGATGCAGACGTAGAAAAATTTGGATTTGAGAATAAGGTATTTTACCTGGAAAACGCGGCTAAGGCAGAGGAACAAGTAAAATACTGTAGCTTAGCACAATTCGAAGAGGGGAGTGATATAGCTAGGAAGTCGTTTAGGAAGCACATGAGGAAGAGTATAAAGAAACGTGTCGTTGATGAAGGTGGAGTGAAGCACCTACTTCCAAAATCAACCACAGAAGAGGTGCTTAAACCTGAAACCCCAAAACCTCAAGAGTCACCAAAACACAAAAGTTTTTCAGGTTTAGACGTGAAAAGTACTGAGAACAAAGAAATACCAGCATTTCCTCAAGTCAGTGTTGTGGTCGAACCACCATCGCCGTCTCACAGTGAAGATAGAAAGAGTATAAAGAGTTCAAGTCGAATGGCTTCAGTATTGAGTGATATTTTTGATCACGGGACAGATACTCTTAGCGTTCACTCGCCAGAACCAAGCATCCTAAGCGCAAGGGAACGTCGCCAGTCTGATAACCCAAAACTTCTAGGATCTGATTCGGAATATGGACAGTTTTTAAGTTGCTCTCCAGCTGCAACTAGGCGTATATCATGCGGGAGCCTTTTCAAACCTGGTGAACCAGATAAGTAAGTTGTCATAAATTTTTCTATTTAGAGAAAAAATATTGTTAATATATTTTAATTTACATTTTTATTTTATTGAAAAATAATTTATAATGTTAATACGCTTTCAAGTTGTGCGTCAATTGATCGTGAAGTCCAAACTTTTTTATTTGTATTTTCCAAATTACACATCCTTGCCATATCGCACATCAAAAAATTAATCATTTTGAGAGCATGAAGCATACAAAAACGTAGAATTATCTAAATTACATTTTTTATATAAAGCAGGCTATCAACATCTGTATCGTCTATATGGGGTGAAGGAGGCACATTCAGCGGTTGCCCAACAACGAAGTCGGACTCCAGTGATCGGGCTAGAAAACTGCCGATTATAAACCCATTAGTCCAGCTACCAGCTTGGCCGCATGTCACCCAAGGGTTTATAAGCCAATGCCTTCTGGCCAATGCTGATGCACTGTGTGCTGCTGTTAGCCCGTTAATGGATCCCGATGAAACGCTTTTAGAAGGCTTCTATGAACGAGCGGTTATGAACAATTACTTCGGTATCGGTATAGATGCAAAGATCACTCTCGATTTTCATAACAAGAGAGAGGAACATCCGGAGAAATGCAGATCGAGGGCCAGGAATTATATGTGGTACGGTGTATTGGGGTCGAAGGAATGGGTGAATAGGACGTATAGGTAAGATTTGCTCGATAACTTAACAAATTTACAAGGGAATAAATAAATTTCCAACCTAAAGATCAATTAAAGTCAATCCAAATTCTATTTGGTTTTATTTTTTTAACTAGTTAAAAATAACTTGCAAGGCTGTTTATGAAAAGCTCTTAGAATAAGCCAAAATCATAAACCATTGTTGTTTTCAGACATTTGGGGCAGCGTGTTCAGCTTGAGTGCGACGGCCAGCGTATCCCACTTCCAGAATTACAAGGCATCGTTGTGCTCAACATCCCTTCTTTCATGGGAGGAACTAATTTCTGGGGCGGCACGAGGGGCGATGACTTGTTCTTGGCGCCGTCTTTTGATGATCGAGTTCTTGAAGTTAGTAGATTATGATTGACCTTTTGGAAATTCGTTTTTGAATAATAAAATAGCCATTAATTTATATAATACTATTTGCCGTGACGTATAAGGATTATCATCGGTAATTTCTTAGCTGCCAGCTATTACAAATGCTGTGGTAGTATAGTAGTATAACTAATTGTAATAAAATCAGGTAAATATCCGTAATGTTGTAGGATATAGTAAACAATTACCTCGAATGATTTCTATTTTCCGATGGCATGTATTTGTTTTATTCTGTGCTGTTTAGCATGCGGGTAATTGTGTGTTATATTTGTGCTAAAATTTTTTCAAGTTTTCATAACATTGAATGATGAAATGATCACAAATTAAACGAGCCTTTCTTAACATTCCCCCAATATCTCCATCCTCATCATAACATTGCCATAATTAAACCAGGAGGACGCGGTGTTCGGTTCTCCTCAAATTACCCCATGAGACTATTGCATAGCGCAGTGACGCGGGGCATCTATTTAAATAAAGCTTTGATAACATTAACATTGTCACAATACATCCAGGTGGTCGCAGTGTTCGGTTCAGCTCAGATGGCCGCCTCGCGCCTGATCAATCTGCAGAAGCACCGCATAGCGCAGTGCCGCGCCGTGCAGATTAACATACTGGGCGACGAGTGCGTGCCCGTGCAGGTGGACGGCGAGGCGTGGCTGCAGCCGCCCGGCTGCGTGCGCATCATACACAAGAACCGGGCGCAGATGCTGTGCAGGTCGCGGGCGTTGGAGACCAGCTTGCGGTGAGTGCAGTTTTATTTCAGTCAAAACAACTCGCCTTCTAAATATCTAGTCGCTGTAAAGAGATTCAGATTATGGTATTGAGGAAAGTGGCTGTCGGAAGATATGGTTTATCAAAAATGTTTTATATGATAATAACATCGAACTACTTTTTCATAAATGTATCAGAAAAAAAATTAAGTAGAACCTTAGACATAAAAATCGTGTTACAATTTATTTTATAATTATCATGAAGAATTGCTTCTTTTTGATTATACATGCTGTGTCCATGGTACAGATATAGCTTATGTCACTCAGTCCTAATGGTGTAAGAGTATTTTAAATCGGCTCGGCAGTTTTTGCGTGGAAACGTTACTAACATACAGTTATTTACTTAATAACAACATTATACTTAGTGTCTATTGAAAAGCATCCCTTAACAGGAGTCGCAGGGTTTGTTTCCCAACGCCCGGCTATAGCTCGGATGATAGATAGATAGAAGATCGTAGATGTGAAGAGGTTTCGACCCCGAATATACGCTATGTTATCAACAGCTTTGTAGATTGTAGAAAAAAGAGGTTTCTATGCTAAGCTAATTGATTAACGCGTCGTGTGCAGCGCGTGGGACGAGAAGCAGCAGCAGAAGGCGGCGGCGTGCGGCGCGGCGCGCGCGCTGCCGCCCGCCGAGGCGGCGCTGCTGCTCACGCTGCTCGATGACGTCAACACTATTGTTAAACATGTACGTATTGTGTATTGTTAGTGCGTAGCGTTAGGGGGGGAACGGGCGTATGTGTTATTTATTCTAATATTATATGGAATGTTTTATTGCGTATACGTGTTTTATATATTACTTAAGACTCTATGATAACTATTTATATTCATAAAAACTGTAGATTTGCTTAAATCAACGGATGAAGCTGTAAGCTGCTGTATGAAATTTGATAAAGATTTGCATTATAATAAATATATTATAATGTAAATCATCATAATACAATTTTAATGAAGCCGCAAGTAAAACAAAAGTATTCAATGCTATCTATTGAACCAAATAAACATGATTTAGTTTTGACGAGAGGGGTTCACGTAGTCGTGTGTGTTTTAACACAAGTCATATTTATTTAATTTTGATAATAAAAAATACAAGTAAAAAGCAGATATTCTATTAATAAATGCAAGTTCTGTACTTAAAATATCTGTCTTTAATTAATTAACAAAATAAAGAATAACAAAAACGAAAACAAAAACAAAATAACAATAACAAGAACAAAATAAAAATAAATTAATAAAAAAGCAAACATAAGATACTATCAGGCGCTACACGTACAGACACCGTAGACACAATGCAAAAAGAAAATCAGTCCAGATGGTATCCCGACCCCCACGATCTCCATGACCCACCTTCTGGCATCGCCAATAGAAATAAGTTGTAATCCACGTGGCGAACGCATCCTTTGCGCGCAGGTGAAGCTCGCGTGCATATCGGAGAGCGGGTCGGGCGGGGCGGGCGGGCGCAGCGGCGCGCTGGCGACGGCGCGGCGCGTCGCGGCGCAGGCGGACGCGCTGCAGGACGCCGACGGCCGCCTGCTGCCCGCGCCGCACCTGCGCCGCCTGCTCGCCGCGCTGGTGAGACACTACGCATACTTAAAAAAAACATATTTTTTTACCTACTCGCGCACTTCAATACAACGAAACTTTTAATGTTCGTATTCTGCATTAAAACGAATTAAATTTAACAGTGACAAGCTTGCACATACATACCGCTTGCTCAACTATAGATACTAAATCTTTCGTATAAACTGAAATTTCTTTGCCTCCTATTAATCACAATCGGTCCGCCCCGGCTTTGCCCGTGGTACATAAAAAGCCTAAAGCCTCCCTCTATAAATGGGCTATCTAACACTGAAAGAACTTTTCAAAACGGACCAGTAGTTCCTGAGATTAGCGCGATCAAACAAACATACTCTTCAGCTTTATAATTTACAACTGACTTTTTGATCTTTCGTTGCTCAAAAATATATTCACGATTGTCGGTAATAAAAACAATATGGCTAACATTGTTCAGATCGAGAGCTGTCACGAGCTACTGGAGAGCGGCGCGGTGGGCAGCGCGGCGGGCGGGCTGCGCGCGCAGCTCGCCCGCTGCTCCACCAAGGACGGGCTGGCGTTTATCAATGCCGATGAGGTATGTTTGTTGATTTTTTTTTTTTTTTTGCAATCGTAATGAAAAAGGGAATTTCTATAATCTAAACTTGTAAATTTTTTAGCTCATTAAATAATAATGGGGATTTTCGATGATGGATATCAACCTGGAGAAATTTGTTTGAATTATTTTCATCCACTATTAATTTCAAATTGATAATATTACTAATAACTGATGCGAGATTTCTTGTATTCTCTTGTAAATACTAAACCTATACCGTTAGGTATTTAAGTGATAGAACAAGTAAGAAAAGAACCATAAAAAAATATTAAGTCTATTATCAAATATTCGACAATCTATAAAAACTAATGAACAACGACGACAAAATTGGTCAGAATTACCTTACAAAGGTTTAATTACATTATACTAGCTGCGCGGTTTCACCCGCATGAGTCCGTATCCCATAGGAATATCGAAATAAAAAGTGGCTTATATATTATTCCAGTTATCCAACTGTCTACGTACCAAATTTCATTGCAATCGGTTCAGTATATTTTGTGTGAAAGAGCAACAAAAACACACACATCCTTACAAACTTTCGCATTTATAATACTACTAGCTGTGCCCCGCGCTTTCACCCGAGTAAGTCCGTATCCCGTAGGAATATCGGCATAAAAAGTTGCCTATATGTTATTCCAGTTGTCCAACTGTCTACGTACCAAATTTCATTGCAATCGGTTGAGTAGGTTTTGCATGAAAGAGCAACAATCACAAACACATCCTTACAAATTTTCGCATTTATAATATTAGTATGATTAAATAGGATTAGTAGGATTAATAAGGTCACAATAAAAACTAATTTATACTAATTTGGACATTGAATTATTTCTTTGTCACCCACACACATCTCCCATCCAGTCTCCAGATATCATTCCAACACGGAAACTGTCTTTAGACGGTAGGATAGTACATACCTAATGCTTAAATATTAATGATTGTTCTAAGTACCCTCACTTATGATATTTGAAATTTGTTCTTACTGCATGCAAAATAGAATTTTGATTTTTTTATACTAGCATCTAGGTTAGTTCTAAAAAAGTACTTCATATCTTACATTTTAGGCACATGATTATAGTAGCTAATAATTATTTTCATTTCTTTTCAAGTCAAGTAAGACAACTGGTTTATTTACCATGATTCGTAGAGTTATACTCGTAGTCACAACCTTACATGTATTATTTATTATATTGTCCAGTTCTGTATCGTTTATTCTAGCATAAACACGTATCAACAAACATACGCAATATCCCCGACACGTCCAACTATAGCGTAGCGTACGAACCCGTGTACACGCCGGCCTGTGACCCCGCCATAACCTCACTTTCATCACATAGGCACCGAAGAGAGGCTCCCGCTGGCTGCGGAGCCGGCGAAGCGTGTCCGAAGGTGGCGCAGCGTCGGCGCAGAGCGCGCAGGTGCGCGCGTGGGGCACCGGCGAGGTGCGGGCGTGGCTGGAGACCATTGAGCTCGGCGAGTACGCCGACGCGTTCGCGAAGCACGACATCACCGGGCGGGAGCTGCTGTCGCTGGCGCGGCGCGACCTGCGCGACCTCGGCGTCACCAAGGTGGGCCACGTCAAGCGCATCCTGCAGGCGGTCAAGGAGCTGCAGTGACGGCGCCGCGGCCGTTCCGAGGAGAACGGCCACAGGTGAACCGACTGCGCGGTGCGAGCTGCCGGTGGTCACGCTGTAACGACTCTTTAAACGTTTCATAGCACGCGTCGCGGTGAGTGTGTTCCAAATCTTAATAATGGAAGTCTACATTGGACGATCATAGCGATTCACAGGCAAATTGTACGATTACGCCGTTTACAAACGCTCGGCATAGGCATATTGTAATATTGAGAATTTCCAAACGTGTACAAGGAGCCGGTTGTAAGCGAACGGAGGACCGCTTAGGGTCTCCTATTTCTGACCTAAACTTCTACCCTTCTTTTCTGACCTAACCCTTCCCAAATTAAAAAAAATCTGTTCCCAAATTCTCGGGATAATACAAAATGTCGAGCGATTGTAAATGATGACGCCGGCATAACTATACAATTTGCTTGCGACATATATAAGTCAACAGATTACAAGTAAATAGCAATTGCATGTTTCTTACATACGCACTTGGTACTATCGCGATGCGTGAATGGAACATTCTTTAAATACGTACGAGATGACCCACTGCGTGTTGATATTTTAATATACTTTTTGAAATGTCATTTTTTATTCTTCAATCCTAAAACGTTGTGAATTTACTCTTAGATTATCGATTTTTAAGCTCAAGGTATTTTATTTCAAGGTATTTCGTAGGTTAGGTGACTCTTGACTTGCCACTCGCGTATCCCAATTAGGCGTTATGTAATGACCAAATTGTACCGTTCATATTGTTAATCTCTCTAATTGTAAGTGTCAGTTGAACATTCCTATTCGTTAATCGACTATAAAAAAATATATATATGTATATATATATATAATATTGTATAAGTTTCAAACTCGTCGCGCTTTACTTCAAATGTTTTGCCTTTCTCACAAACATCGAATGTAATTATCCAAAATAGACCTCAGCACTCAACGAATACTCTTCTCGCTTACGAATTTTTCTATTGCTAGAGCTAGGAGTCTATTTCTTTTTATTAACAATAACATCTTTGTGTGTTGTGATTGTAGCAATTAAAAAAATTAGTAACGTAAATATGTACAACTCCGGAGAATCAAGCAGATGAACAGTTCGAATGAATTTTTATTGAAAAAAGGGAACAGAAGGGCGAATTTATTAAGGAATTAAGCAAAATGCTTATATTTGCTAACTATATATATATCTACTTTATCCCTTTAATCATACAACAACGTCATACGTATTAATTACAACTAGAAATAACCCTGTGTTGACAATTTTTGAGTAATTACTGATTGTTCTCCTTAACTTCTATTAAACTCTTTAAAACATTTTTTATGAAGAAACTAGTTATGTACAATTTTATTATAATGTAATAGGAAATATAATCCTTATAACGCTATAATATGTATTTGTTCAAGGGAAAAAAGTATTTATTTTTAATAAATATAAACGTTATTAAAAACAAGATAAGAAAGAACCATTCCTGCTGGTAAAAAAGTATATTGTGATAAAATAATGTTTTGTCTAGTATAAAGTTTCATGTCACTAAAAAATATTTTCAAAAAATGTATTTACTATGGCGTTATATGATTTTATCCAATATTTGTGATTACTCAAAAATTAGGCACCGAACACTTCATACAGGTAAAAATAAATGTTTCAAATATATTATATAGTATTTATAATATATACAAATTACAATACTTTTAGATGTTAACTGTGTAACCAATTATCCAATGCATGCTTACACAAAATAATTGTAAAAGATATAACATAGCGTTAATTATTTTAATAGTAAGCTTACAATAATTGTTTGAATTCACATTTTATCAAATAGCAATAAATCCATTTAAAATTTTTTTTTTGACGATTTGACTGCATGCGAAATAAAATAAATTTTTAATTAATATTAATTGAATGTTTCAATAAACAATAGTAGAATAGAATAGTTAATCAAATACCCTTTTTTCCACTTAATAATTATGGAAACCCTAAAATGTGATTTTTGTGAAAAATAATATTGCATTCTCCACTTTTGAACTATAACGTTTAATCTTTACACGAAAACATGCAGAGAGCCTTATTTATTATTATTTAAACACATTTATCTACCGACTACTACATCTATCGCTAAGAAATAACACAATATTTTTGTATGTATACAACTTTCATTGTCTTATGTGCATTTAAGTACTATCGTTGGTTCTACCAATATTCTTTTTTCACAGAGATCACAATGTGGGGACAAATCAATGTAGACTAAAGAAAACGTAGTTAAATTTTAAAAGTAGGCATAGATGTATAGACAGATATTCAAATCGTTTAGTAATAGGATTCTAAGCGCAATAGTAAGTTCAATTTTATTATTAGATAGTTTACTGTAGGTGTCTTATTCTTGATTCTAAATAAAACAAGCAATCCCAGCATCTTATGTCTGTACGTGACAATTAATATAAATAATAAATAAATATAAACTCTCTTTTAACATAAAATGTGATCTCTCGTTTTTTAATACGTAGTTGTAAGGTGATCGTGTTGGATCTAGCGGTTATTGGTTTTTATCCATTCGGATGAAAGACCATTTCAATCTTTGATTAATTCCTTACTTCGTTTATATAAAAGTACCATTTGTTGATGTATTTTATATATAATCTGTATAAATCCACCGCGATCGCCACCTAAAGGACCTGCCTTATAGGTGTTTTTATAAATATACCTTTGAGGAGTTATTTCTACTTATACTCGAGACGAATGTACGAGAATCGTACGTCTATACTTATATTTATATAGCATTTATATTAGCCTTACAAACTTAACATGACCTAGACCTTTACTCCGCCGCCGGCCGCGGCAATGCCTTAGAAGTTTTAGTACTATAATCGAATGATGAATTACTATCATACATTCTAGAAAAAAACATAATCTTGGTGAATTGATAGTTAATAAATTAAATATATCGATCTTTTTAATGTCTCTTTTTCGTATGAATTTATGTGAACTGTTTTTTTTAAGAACAATAATAAATCGATTTGTCTATGGTAATAAGAGTGAAAAGAGACGTCGTGATTGTAAATTGTTAATCTGTTTTATTATAAATAATAATTTAAAGGTATATTACCTTTAAAATGTATTGTCATTGCTTAATTTTAAATTAAGGTATTATATTTTTATGTAAACATTTGAATATATTCAATAGTAGTCATTGTTTAATATGCCAGAAAAGGTTATACCCAAATTAATTTTTCATTCAATAATAACATTGACGTGTAATCGAAACATTTGAGACTATTTTAATCACTTATAAAATGTTCATATCAATACGTTATTAAAGTGGATGTTGTAACATTTACTTGTTTCACACTATTTTTTTTTATATAAAATTGATGTGTAAAGAAAAAATTTAGGGATCGAGACAGATCCTAATTTAACATAATTAAATTATGGCAAAAATTAATATTTCTGTTGACTCTTACTTTTACAATATTCATGAAAAAGTTCGGCAATCTTTCTACAGACGGGCTGTTATGCCGGAAACGTCATTTTATATATAATTCCTACGTAATTGTATGCAATACATAAATACTTCCTTCTTCTTGTCAAAAAAAAACATAGATAATATTGATAATGTATTGTGTATATTTAAATCTCATGTACTTTCACTATTGTAAAGACTGATTGTGGTAATTATTTATTTTCGTGCTAACAACGTGTGTTGTATAATTTAAATAATCTAATTTTAATTAAGTGCACATGATTGCACGTATCGTATTTGTGTTATTGTTTCATAATTTTAATTTTAATTTTGCTCAATATTGTTTATGATTTTTAATTTTAATGTATTGTTTAGTATTTAAGTACTTTATGTACCTACATGTTCACAGCAAACCACAAAGTTCTGAACTCTGTCGATTATAACTTTATTTAATCTGTCGCATTATTGAATTATTTTATTTTAGGTATATTGAATAAATAATATATAAGTGTGGAATAAAAAATACGCTTCAATAAGTTTAGTCAATACTTAACAAACAAATTAAATTATTCAAGATTTTACCTTGTCTCATCATTTTACTCACGAAGTTTTTGTGAACTTGAAACCATAATGTTTGTAGGTGTATTGTTTAAATAAGATACTACAGTACTGTCCATAAATTATAAAAATAAAATAAATATACTAAAGTGTTAAAAACCATACAAAAATAACTGTACATTAAATAATTACACCTTGAAAAGATCACTCGAGCGAGATTAGGTAGTAGATACCTTAGCCATAGACAAAGTTTGTAAATCTATTCACATTCATTAAGCAATACACCTATAACGTATTTTTAATAATTTTTCTACTTATATTTACTGTTTGTGTGCGTGCGAACACGTTGATATTAAATTTTGAATCAGATTATCGTGTATTTTCTCTAATTTATATTTGGGAATTCAATAAATTATACTGTTACTCATTGTTTTGCTTTTTATTTCTCCTAAAATATCTATGGTAACACTAATTGCTAAGCTGCAGAATGTATTAGGTTGGTTGAACGCGATAATCTCGGAAACTACTGGTTCTAATTGGAAAATTATTTGGTGTTGGACGGTTCATTTATCGAGGAAGGCTAGATGCTAAATAATATCACACCATGAGAAAAACGCAGCTATGAAAAATGATTTAAAAGGGTTAAATATTGATGAGAAAATTTAGCGTTAAATATTACTTTATTCAGAGCTTCGGTTACGTGCGCTGCGTAAATAGTTGAAGTTACACAAAAATCATGTATTGTGGAAGACTAATAACTGCGAAGATTTAGTTTCGGTAATCGGTCCCTAGTAGGAACTACTAGTATGTATAAAGAAAATGAAGCGGTAAATTGAGACTAAACTGGGACAATACAAAGTCAACAGGTGCCAATGTATACGAATAGGACTTAAAGTGCTTCCAAAAGAACCTAGTTGAATAAATAAATTTTAGAGATAAAGTTGTAAAATCATTTACATTTACATTAAAAGATGCGTCAGTTGACGAGAAGACATTACAAATCAAATGGATACGCAATAAAACAAAGATTATCTCAAAACTGCCTTTATTCTATCTAACGACTGTCGTTTACCTAACAACTGCATCATTTCCGCTACACCCGGTCCTTCGCTCAGCCCGCTCAAAACGGATCTCAACATTTTCATTAACGCGGGAAACTTTATCTTATTCGTCAAAGAAAATTCCCTTAGATTCGCTTTTATCGAATCCTCTTTAAAATCTTCCAAATCCTCCAAATTCTGTATCAATTTACCGAACAGCTGTGAATCTATTTCAGTTTTATTATGCGGCAGAACCCAAAGAAAAGCGAATTTATTCGATACCAAATCCTCCACCCTTGTTATTCTGGATGTGGCCCAGAACAAAACGCTTCTAATATGGGTCTCTGATATATGCAAGTTCTGGTCATAGAACCTTTCTTTTATCAGCCCTTGCAGTTTTCCAACTAATTCTTTGGTAAGATTTTCGTCTTTTAACTGACGTTTGATTTCCAGTCTGTTACATTCTTCGAGAAGGTTTGGGTTCAAACGACTTGGGTGGGATGATATTTTTTGCGTCTGGAACTGTTTTAGAGAAAAAAGCTTTTATATAAATAAACCAAAAGTTGTATTCATAGTTGCTTACAATAGAAGGGTATTTTGAAATTTTAAATGGACTCAGAATAATTGGTACAAAAAGAATTTCTAAAGATAACAATTCGCGAATTTTATAATTCTTATTAGTAATAGAATTCAATGCGAATAAAATTTAATGTATGTACTAGATTAAAACCAGAAAATTTATTTCAACGATTCCAAATTAAATTCTTGAAAATCGCTGTTATAGGATACATATCTATCAAATGAAAGAGGTTTCTTTAAAATCCGTTCAATGATTATTATATTAAAGCCGAACAGGAGACAGACAGACAAGATTTTTGGACTTTTCTTTGCTTCTTTTACTTGTATGTACTTTTTATTGTTTTTTTTTTTTTCATTTCAATTTACAGAATTTCACTCTAGTACGGTTTTATTATATATAGTTATAAAGATATTGAAAATAATCGCGTTTTAGTAGCAAAGCCTGTATAAACTTAACAATTTACAATTCAACATAACTTACCTCAGCAGCTAATTCGTCCAAAGTTTTGAGCCTAACTCCTTCCCCGGCCACGTGGTCAAACCCACCGCCAGACAATGTTATATAGTTCACTAGAGCAAGCGGATATATACCTGAAATTAAAATATATACTCTTTATTAGATATAAATAAATGATATTGAAAGCTAACTCTTACGATACAATCGGACATTCCCTTTTGTATAAGTAACGAAAACTTGTATCGAGCTAATAAAATTATGGATGGATACATAACGCTGTCACGCGTAAGTTATAATGGAAAAATTACGACACACACACACACACACACACACCTCCGCCTGTTTGTTTATGGTCGAATTCTAGTTTCACTTTCCTAGCAGACATTTCATAAACATTTAATACTGGTCTTTATTTGACCACTAGTCAGGGTTTATTAAAAGTGAATGAAAGTATATTATACACCTGTATGCATAGAAAATACGATACTAAAAGTAAGACCTACTTAATATCTCTAGTAAAAAAGGATGCATGCAAAAAAAAGCTCAATCACCTTAAAAAAATAAGTATGAAAATACCTTTCTTCCTATAATCATCTACTCTGACATCGCTCTGTCGCTTGCTGAGTTTGGTTCCATCTGCATTTACGATGAGTGGCAAGTGACCGAACTGTGGCGGAGACCAACCAAATGCCCTATATTCATAAACGTATTTATTAGAAACTAAAATAAAAAATTTAACCCGCATCATGATATTTGTCATGATCGGCCACCTGTGACCTGTGTCGTAGGCTCGGCGTTCCTACAGTTTGGCAAAATGACGCGGTTTCGAATCTCAACATTTTCTATTCTTTAATTTAGTAACAAACATGTAAATTTGAAAAGACATTAAGACAATTAAAAGATATTAATATGAAGTATTCAATAATTATAACATGGTTATATAAATTTGAATACAAAATCAGACCTGTATATTAACAAATGCTTTGTAGTCGATATCTGCCATTCCACACCTCGTAGAACATGCGTTATGCCCATCAGGTGGTCGTCCACAACATTCGCAAAGTGGTACGTTGGGAAGCCATCACTTTTCATAAGCACTGGGTCGCCCTCGTTCATAGACACGTCATACGCTATACCACCGAAAACCATGTCCTCGAAAGCTTGGCAGTCAGATGACAGCTGGTAAAGTTAAAAAAAAAAGTTAAAAAGTTATGAAAAATTTTGATTATTACAATATTTTACAGTAAAACCTCTACAAACCGTACATCAAGGGAGAAAAAAAAAAGTTTTACTTAGGCGGACTTTTATCCATCGAAGTAATTCTCTTAATAAGAGAGTTTAAATAATTATACAGTAATAGATTTACCATCATATTCAAGATACAATCGTTTTTTTTTTTGTATTTACAAAAATGCTCCATTAACCTATAGCCATAATAAATAACAAACCTTAAATCTAATACAATAAGGGATTCCAGCTCCCATCTTCTCTTTTATAACATCATCAGAAAGACTTCTACATTTATTGTCATATCTTGGTATTCTCTGATGCCTTATAGCATCTCTTTTTAATATATTTAATCTGCGTTCGGTGCAGAAGCATTTGTATGCTGAACCATTATCTAATAGCTTCTGAATGTATTGCCTGGGAATATAAAAAATTGTGTTTTTACACAATAACAGAGCACAGTGATTGAAAAGTTGTTGATTTGGCTCTCGTTCCAATTGCAGAATAACAATAATAATAACTGTTATAAATATACAAATTATTAATCATAAATCTCATATAAATAAATAACTTTCAAATTATAAATGAACAAAATTTCATATAGCATAGAATTAAATTATTATGTTAACAATACCTTACTTACTGGTATATATGTAAGCGCTCACTTTGTACATATGGGCCATATTTACCTCCCCTATTTGGACCTTCATTACACTCGATACCTGACCAGTCTAAATCCTCTATTAGAGCCTGTATCGACCCCTCGACTTTGCGACTCTGGTCAGTATCTTCTATCCGTAATATAAATACCCCGCCTCGGGATTTAGCAAACAGATAATTGTACAGAGCTGTCCTTAAACCACCTAAATGTAAATAACCAGTTGGACTTGGTGCAAATCTAACTCTAGGAACATCAGTTGTTAGATTTCGTAAAAGCTTATTTTTCGACGTAAATAACACTCGTCTGTATAGAATAGACCACATTGTTCATCAGTCCAATATACAGTATATTTTAATGCATAAATACTTGTACAATTATTTATTTTAAATGACTTTTATATATAAGTAAGATCTGATCCAAAACAAATGGATAACCTACTACAAACTTGATTTTATTTTTGTAAATTGACACTGTCAAAATCAGCTGTTGTAATTATTAGACCGGAAAATAATTATCAATTAATGATAATTATTATTTATTACTGATTATATTTTTAAAATTTAATTCCGTACCTGTATATTACCAATGCAGTTTTGTTATTAAAATATAATAAAATAATGAGTAATTATTTTAAATACATGAGTTCAAAAGCCATAGCTTATGGTCAACATTTTTAAATTAAAAATATTAAAACAGAGTCTATGGTTGTTATTTCGTTTAGTTCCGATGTCGAAACAATAGCGAATTTGGTGAAAGTTTTAGACAATAATAAAAAAAGTTTCGCAAAAATGGTTAGTAAATGTGTTTTAAGTATGAGTTATCTCATTTAATTGAATGCTCAACATTATTATTCCAATAAGCAAATTTTATTTGACAGCTAAGCATAAAACTAAGGTTATGACATTACTGCGTTTTCTTTTCAGAATAAATTAAAATCATCACAGAGAGATAAAGTGAAAAAATTTGTCGCCTTTACGCAAACAACGGAGAGTACGGCAATATATTGTCTTTCGCAAAATGATTGGAAATTGGACTTGGCTAGTGACAATTATTTTCAAAATCCAGATGCGTACTACAAAGACTCTACAAAAGCGTTAGTGGATAGGAAAAAAGTTGATCAGTTATTCAATAAGTACAGAGATCAGCAGGAGAATGATAAAATCACTGTTGACGGTGTTATGAAGTTCCTAGAAGACCTAAATTTAAGTCCTGAATCAATTTTAATCCTAATAATAGCTTGGAAATGTAAAGCTGCAGTACAATGCGAGTTCACGAAAGAGGAATTCACAACAGGGCTTATAGAACTCGGTGTTGATAGTATAGATAAGTTAAAAACAAAATTACCAACACTGGAAACAGAAATAAAAGACCCAAATAAATTTAAAGATTTCTATCATTTTACTTTCAATTATGCAAAAAATCCAGGTCAAAAAGGACTGGAATTAGATATGGCGATAGCTTATTGGAATATTGTGCTCCGTGGGAGATTTAAGTTCCTTGACGCATGGTGTAAATTTCTCACGGTATGTCCATTTTTATTTTAGATACTACTGTCCGCTATCAAAAAGAGTATGCTTCAAATATATGCATAGATGAGAGCTTATATAAATATGTTACATAACTTTAATATATACTTAATTTTTGAGTGTAAAATTGGAAAATGGATATTAAAAAAATACATGGGATTATCCCCATAAAAATTTGTATATCTCAAGACATTTGCAAATATAATGCTGAATGAACATAAACATTCAGATAATATGCGTATTTAGTTTACATAAAACAAAAGATATGTGTAGATAATGATAGTGCATTATTGTTTAATTTTCCATTTGAATAATCTTGTACAGCTTTATACTATCATTTATTACGATTATGTCATGTTTTATAATATAAGAGAAAAAATACATTCTATGCAATGTCTATATAGTATCTCACTATAATCTAGATTAAAAATATGAACATAGGTAAAAGATCATATAAAATATGTAATGGTATACTTAAAAGTTACTTTTCTATATAATATTTAATTTTAATATATATTTTAAAGTAATGATAATCTCTTAAAAATATATATATCAACCTTTCAATCATGACAATTTGTATTGACATCATATGAAAAGTCTCCTTATATGACTCTTATGACTCATCTATACATATGTAATAATATAAAGAGATGTAAAATTTTTTCCTTGTTCCTTATAATTCAACATAAGGTATGATGGGATTGCTATCATCTTTTTGTATAAAAATCAATAATCTAATACATAAAAAACAATGCCATGTAAATGAAACTTAATGAGAATTCTAATCAATTAAATTTTGTAAATGTTGTTAGGGTTTATATAATTTTTTTTTTTTAATCATTATAACCATTAAAGGGAAATCAGGTACCAAAGATATTTTTAATGTTTTCTTGAAAAAACCACTATATGACTGTGACTCCTTGTTCCATGTTTAAAATATATGCACCAAGTATGTATTATTTATTTCTGAGACACATGTTTTAACGTTTGACCCCTACACTTTCTACCGTCTGTGTTGATACTAATATTTAATTTGAACTGAGACCATTTATTACAATTCTCTTTCCCATTTTTTCTCTTCACTACCTTCCCTTTGATATAATTTGAATTGCATGAGTATGAATAACATTTTGTTTTTTGTAATTTTTTAGATTAAAGCAAACCTATGATTTTAACACCAATAATATAATCTTAATACTATATTGTATTACTTCCACAACTCTGTAAATACATAGTTAAATTTTATTTCAGGAGCATCATAAAAGATCTATACCAAAAGACACTTGGAACTTACTATTAGATTTCGCAACACAAATAGATGATGGAATGAGCAATTATGATGCAGAAGGAGCCTGGCCGGTCCTCATAGATGACTTTGTAGAGTGGTGTCAAAAGAATGAACTAACCGCGGATGGTGTTAAAGCTCTAGAGCCGGCGTCTGGCTAGCTGATACTTAATCGACGGCAGAACGAAGCAATAACACACATGGAAGAAGGTAGAAGAAGCTTAGTCAGACGTTTTTGTTCTTATGTTTTTTCACTGTTGTCATGCTTCGTTCTGTACAGTCTTGAGCTATGCACGGTCGAATGGATCGCAATAATTATTGTTTTCGATTTATGTAGCTGACCGTATAACATTGATGCTTTATGTAGCACGAATCCACAAGAGTGTACATAGTCTCCAATTTACGTCCGTTAGACAATTGACTATAGATCCGATAAATCAGTTCAAATACTTAGCTTGAAGTTTTTGTTTTTCAATTTATAGTAGGTGATTTTTCGAATTTTTCAGAAGATTTTAATCTCGTTACTTATAGTGTAACTAATCTGTGAAGATTTTAAATTAAGATGTAAATATGTATATACAATAATGATATTAATTTTTCTTTTTTATTACAATTACTTAAAGTTTAGTATTTCCTTCACTTTTTTTATTTAACAGTCGGGAGAGCAATGTTAAATGCCTAATTTGTAATTTGTTGTGATTTCAATTATTTTAATGTGTAATTAAATTGTCCTAATAGATTTTTTTTTAACCTGCTTAAGTTCAGTGCAATGATAATTTGTTCTTTATTGTATTAATAACTTAGTGAAAATTCTAAATGACATTTAATGATAATAATAATAATTGTTAAAATTCATGAGCCTTGTTTTATTCTAAATATTCGTAAAATAA
>NC_052112.1:9302990-9339719 GCF_012273895.1 Zerene cesonia | reverse complement strand
ATTGAGATCTTTATCTCGTTTTTGTGTAAGATTTATAAGGGACTTTATTTGAGTGAGCACACTAATGCTCAACCATGTGTTGCGAGTCGAAGGGTGACAACTACGAGACTTGAACCTCGGCTTGAGCTGCCGTCAGTATAGCTTAAAAAATATGGGAAAACTGAGAACGTTCTCCGCGCGCCGTCGGAGATAGACCTCTACGCTCAAACCACAATTTTAACAATCTGATTAAGTGACTTGTAATAATAACTATTAACTGATAATATGCGTTATTATTATAAGGTCACGAACGAATCATATTAAAGATTATTATAATTCTTGAAGATATACTGAGTTGTTTAAAAAAATATGACAAATTTTGATGTCATTTTTTTCTCTTTCCAAAAGTACCTTCATACTTGTTCAATAAAAAGCAAACTAATTATTAAAAAAATATTCCCTAACACTACATAATATTTTTCCATTAAGACGAATTACGTAGCAATACTTTTATACTTTCGATTACTAATTGATATACTCGTTAAACAGTAATTTACAATTCAGAGTTCTTTAGAATATTAAATTAATTCTCGACTTATTATGTAATAATTTTTAATGATGTATATATTGTGTTGATATAACTATAAATATATAGTTGTTATTATATTTTATAGTAATTTTATGTGTAACGATGAGTATTTGGTTATAATCAATTTTAGAATTCTGATTTTATTTAACTTTCAAACTTAAAAATCTAGTTTTGGTCTATGATATAACTGTCACTGGATTGTTTTTATGAACTGTCAATTAGACATTGATAGTTAATATTTCTCATAAAAAAATATTTTACTTGATTATACATTATTCTCCTAGCCTATCATAAAATAAAAAGCCATGGCTGTTCGTTTGGGTGGAAGTTTGAAAGAGCTAAGGATTCACTTGTGCCAAACAAGTGCACAATCCGCTGGCGTAAGGTAAAGTAAACAATAATACTAGCTATTACATAAACATCTATAACCTTTATCTTTTTTTTATGTATAAAAATACACATATAAAATAATGCTACCACAATTTAATTTTTTAGAGAATTTATTCAAAAGAACTATGTTGATATTAAGAAACAGAATCCAAATTTTCCCATATTGATTCGTGAATGCAATGGGATTCAACCGCGGATTTGGGCTCGCTACGGTAAGTACTATGTCGCATTGAATTCTTACAAATAATATTGGTATCAATTTACTTAGACGATTCTTAAACAAGTAGAGCACTTAATACACAATATATCAACCTGTTTCGAGATGAACAATAAATTGAAGAGTTGGTTTCAAATAACGGATTCCTAAAGAATGATCCTACCCTGTCTGAAATTCTTAAAAAGTAGCAAATATAAACCAATATTAAGAAAATGTTAATGCAGCATATATTTTAAATACTTCTCTAGGATTACAATGTGTTTCACACACTTTTGGACTTTACTCACCAACTTTCTTTATGGTCAATATCAACCATTTGCATCTTTTATTCTACTATGGAAGTTCTAATCTTGAATATGATAGCATTGGTTATGATCCAATTATACTACCAAGAACATTATCAATCTTATTGTTAATGAAATGTGTAATTTTCAGAAAGAGGTTGTGAAGCAAGTGAATCCTTATGTGGTTTAACCAGTGGTCAGGTTTTGGGCATTATATATAAACTGTGCCGCATTTAAGTTGGTTGTTATTAAATATTTGTAGAATTCATAGTGTATCTTCATAGATACACTTACTTACTTATTTTACTAGTAACTGTCATCAGTTACTAGTAAAATAGACATTCATAATAGATCAGTAGTTAACTGTATATTATTTTTGCCTTAGTATTTAATTAATTTACTTTTACAGTATATGGTATTAAGAATTTTTTACATTTAAGATTAATTTCTGGTTACTTTTCAGAAAAAGGAGTTGAACAAAGCATGCCTCTTACAAATTTGACGGCCAGTGATGTTTTTTCTGCACTGAAACAGCTAGTGAAGTGATTTTGTTTTTATTAGAATAATTTTGGTTTATGAATAAAAAAATAGAGTATTATGTTTATTCTTTTATTTGTACATAAAACACAAGTATAACTGGCACATATTAATCAGACATTGTTAACCTTAAAGATAAATACACAATTCACATATTCTCTACCCTGGATATTGTGTGCTCAAATATAATAAAATATTTTTGTGATTTTAAAGCATTAATATGCATTTAAAAACAGAAAATGAGTATGCAATGATTTTTTCCAGCAACCCTTAAAACTGATTGAAGTCATTGTCATAGTCATAAAAAATAAATTGTATGCACATCACAAATTATTAAAGCTAAAATATACACTGTATAACTGATATGGTACTTGGACAATATTTTTCTAAATATTCTGTATATGGCAACAAATTATTAAAAGGATACTTAAAGAAAAACGATATGTTTTAGTCATAACATGATTAAAAGCACCATAATAAAAAAAACAATATGTTTTAGTCATAAGACGCTTAAAAGCTCTTACAGGGTTTATAAGAGCTAATTGCTGGTACACAATGATAACTATTTTTAAGATATTTTAAGCTCTACCCATAGTATACTGTAAAATCCCAAGGAGTTTAGCCATGATAAAATATTAAATAGTATTAATATGCATTTAATGTATTTACGTAAATACATAATTAGTATTTAAAATGGTATGAAATTGATACATTTGTTAAAAAGGAATATGCATACATTTTCTCGATTATGAAATTTTAACTGTATATAGATTTTCAATTGTAATAATATAAAATTTGAGTTTACAATAAAATTAAGTTGACAGCATATACTACGCGTTAATATAGGGTTTTTATAAATTTTGTAGCTGGATTAAATACAAATCAATACATATGCATTTTACATCAACTAGAATTGATACATTTTATTATGCTTTTCTAAACATCAATGGCTATCAACAACCTACTAAAGACCCCTTTACATAAAGAATGAAGTAGATTTTTTTACTGACATTTGGCAAGTTGCAACATGTGTAATCGAAGTGTCGTAATTTCTGCAAATAACTTGGCAGTTACTTAGTAGTACTCCATTAGTACTGTTTCTAGTCATCTAAACCAAAAACCAAGAGGAAACCTTCGTATTTTCGTACGTAGGTTTGCAATATTTTAACACTAAAACTACTGAGCCGATTCCAAAAATTCTTTCACCATTGGAAAGATTCCTCTTCACTGAGTGACTACGGCTATGCTACATGGTTTTTTATATAAACTCAATTACTTGTATACTTGTATTACAAATTTTACATACTGTAAATTCGTAGCAGTTCACAGATGAACTGTCAAAAATCATTTATAACATTTACATGTAAAAAATCAAGTGAATAAAAACCTGGAAGACAATTAACAGCTCTATACTAAATACTTCACAGACGCTAATACTACGATATACTATACTACAAGTAGATCTTACAATAAATTATGACTTGAACGCTGGTAGCCCAAACACCTCTGGTTGGAATTTCGCTAGCGTTGGCAATACTATTGTTGCGTGGGTTGTCAGTCTTTTATCTAAGTGTGGATCTGGGACCATAACCACTTGCATCCCAGCGGATATTCCAGCCGTTACACCATGTGGCGAATCTTCGAAGACTAAACACTGAAAAAACAGAAAAATAACAGCATTTTTTTATTATGCATCTCAATAATAATTAAAATTATTGTAGAAAATATAATTGTACTCGCACATTTGGCTGCAATCATTATTAACATTTTAATATTTACTAAAAAGTAAAGCTATAAAGTGTATTTATGACTTGTATTATATGAAATTAATTAGCAAATAATTACGATTAACTATACTCAAAAGATACCTCCTAGGCGGTACTCCTTAAATATTGCCTATGATTTGTTTTGGCAACTATAACAATTGGCATACAATAAAATCATGAGATTTGTTACGTAATATGATTAATATGACCATTGTGGTTACACAATTAAACTCCAACTATAAAGATTTCCAATAGTCCAAATGCTATCTCTAAATAATAAGAGTTTTAACTGACACCACAATTGAATTCTATTGGAGCCATAAATCAAAACTGTTAAGTATCAAGTTATTTGTTCTGAATGAAATCAGACTTATAAGAGTCTGAAGAAAATAATCATATCTAGTTATGTGTCATAATTACCTTGCTAGGTTCAGGTTTATCAGGAAACCTTGACGCAGCCACC
Organism: Zerene cesonia; assembly: GCF_012273895.1. Taxonomy (NCBI): domain Eukaryota; kingdom Metazoa; phylum Arthropoda; class Insecta; order Lepidoptera; family Pieridae; genus Zerene; species Zerene cesonia. The sequence goes on along the minus strand of NC_052112.1, from coordinate 9,335,494 downwards.
AAAAATATATCAGGATGCGGTTTACCATATTTTACTTCTTTATCTGTGCTCCCCATCACCATGTGATTGAAGTAGCTAAACAATTCTGTATACCCGGCGATTTTTGTTTTAACTGACCTATCACTTGATGATGTTGCCAATGCAAAGGGTACCTTCGTTTCATGTAAGTGTCGAATAAGCCTTTCAGCTCCTGTAATTGACAACAAATGATGCTTTCTGAGTTATAGCTTCTATAGATGAGATACTATTCAAAGGCCGGGACTTGAAACCTTAACTTACAATTACGATATGAAAATATATCAAATGCTTTTTGAAGAGGTAGTACTTTATAGATCTATTTCTATACTACATACATTCACAGGCATTAGTTTTCATTTCTACTGTAGGTTTGATATGTGATTATTAAAAAGACAGAGAAAACCATCAATTTAAAAGTTGATCAGAGTCCACTTTTTCCATTTTTAAAGTGAATATAAACACATTAAGATATCCTAAAAATTTAAATATTAATTATATAAATCAATTATCTCTAACAGACATGTATGTACTAATTTACTATATGTATTTTTTTTATTTAATATTACAATATAATAAGAGAAAATACATTTTTTGCAATGCAAGCCTGAATCAATAAGAAATAAAAATTGATAAGATATCGCAATATTTTCAAATGATTATGATGTTGAATGTTATAGATATAGAGTTAAAAAAATGATAATTTAATGATATGTTATAAATGGAGAAACTGTGATTTAAAATTTTCCTAAAAATGATGAATGGTATAAAGGAGGTTACTTTAATTTAAGCAACATCATTAAAATATAGATCAGGCATACTAACTAATATAAATCCTAGACATTTTAAGTATAAATATAGGAAACAGTGAAATTTTTTCATCTTTCAAAAATTTGCAAATTACTTTTTTTGTCTACTTTAGAGCTATGGAAAGAATTTTATTGGGTTTTGATGAAAATAGTTGGATACTTTTCTATTATAATAATATTATACACATTCATCAAGACAAATTAATTTGAAATAAAAATAAATCAACCAACCATCCAAAAGTGGTGCGTTTGCCAACATAGTGTCTCCCATCACCAGTAATTGGTCCCTAAACTCTTTTGGAGTCACCGGCAGTTTTAGCTCTTTGCATAGGATTTCCGACAGGCGTTGTTCAGTGCCTCCCAGTACCTTCATCATGAGTTCCTCGGTATATTCATGTCCGTATTTTGCACATAGCTGTGTTATCATCTTTTTATACACTAACTCAGTATCTAAAACAGTTACAAACGTAATATTATGGTTTAAATTTGAATTATGGACGCACTTCCAGTATACTTCATTAAATAATAATATTATGTGATAATGTAAATATAACCTTCAGCAAACAGGACAATAACATTGACAGTAATGAAAAAGGTCGAATGGTAAAATGTTGTATATCTCACCTAATAACAAACCGTCCATATCAAAGATGCAATGGGTAACTTTTCTTACATTTTTCGTTGATAAAAATCGCCTTCCGATCGTATCCGATACAGTTTTCAAAAGATATATTCTCATTTTTATGCCGAAAGTATTATGTAAACGTTTTGATGAATGAAACTATAAAGACTATTGCAAACAGGCGACTTATACGTACTAAGCTATATAGTGATATGAATAAAATTTATGTTAAAGCTATTTATAATAAATATATATAATTTAAAGTCGCCACAAAAGTATAAAAAAATTCTGTAAGGCCTAAAATTTGACACCTTTAATCTTGACAACAGACAAACCAATCTCAAAAGTCAAACAAAGCCCATAAACAATACAATATTTTCTAGGTACACAGAGTGTCTTTCAAATTAAAAGTTTTTTGAGAAAGCATGAGTTTATAATTCTACACATCCTTCAGAATTAATTATCCTATGGCATAATCCATCCAGCGTAATTAAGAATAAAAAGACTTAGTTCATATAAGATTATTAAAATTAAATGAGTCAGAAATGGTAACAACAATATTACCATTTTTTATTATTACTACTTTATTAGTTGAAAAAATGGTCTAGAACATAGAAGTTGTTGTTTTTGAGTAATTTTTAAAATAACTAGTAAATTTATACAACTTCTTTATTTTATTCGAATGATTAAACGTGTGATGGGGAATAGGGTTGACAGTTGACATTTTCAGCATATTATTTCACCCGACGCACGAAAGTAAGCGAAGGGTGAGGATCGGAATTCGCTACTATTAACATTGACAGCGCAGTCGGGCTGCGGCCGTCATGGATCGCAGTTAGAGCGTCGCGGGCCTGTTAGATGGCACTTTATTGTCCAAAGTTTACATTAACAATTAATTGATTTCTTTATAATTTATTAAACGTTTTACAAGAATAAGTTGATCTTATTTTATTCGTAAATAACTTGGTCGCGAACATGGCTGTGAACGTGTGTTGTTGTGTTGAATTGTCGCCTAACAAAAAATCGATTTTTGGATTGAGAATGAAGAGCCAAATATTGTATTTTGTATTGTTTATTGGCTTTTTGGTGTCAGTATCGGCAGCGGACTCGGAATTGTCTTGTGCTAATGTGAAGACATTATTTGAAAAGAAAGGAATGTTGGCGATGATTGACTTGCAAGAACAGCCTAATTCAGGTAAGAATTACGCGTTATATATTTTAACACCGATTGTAGATAGTGTATTAATATTTAACGATAAATTTCACATCACTTGATCAAAGAGCAAGAATTAAAAATATAGTTTATGTAAGTAATACAGAACATGTGGGTAGAATTAATAATTGTAACAGTTGACAGCCCTATATAAAAAAATAAATTTGCTTTCCGCTCTTTGTCAAAATGTATGTTTACAAAATGTTTTTAGTTTATACGGGCGAATCTGTTTTTCGCTCTATAAAAAAAATTAAAATTTACGAGGAATTTATGTTTTATCGATTGACCTAACTAGTAGTTACATTGAAATACCTACTTTTAATAAAGTTTGAGAGAATTTATATTTACCAACCGTCCGTGACGATAATATAAAATGGATGCATTTTTAAACAATAGCCAAGAAGGGACCAGTAGTTATTATTACAAAAACAACTTCAAAGAAGATCCGTAGCGATAACCGCACATTTGTACCTGTGAAACGTGTTAAAGACAAGAATTCTGCGTAGGCTTAATGATCCCTGATATTCAATAAAAGTAAAAATATTGGCTGGCATTTACTATGTATTTAGTTTGTAATTTGTTCGTCTAAGTAACTCTCGTGGTTTTCAGAAAAAATTGATTAATTATTATTAAGTTAAGTTAAGCATTTCAATATTAGTTTGAAATGCTTGAAATATATAATGAAAATGTAACTTTCTAGCATGAAAAGTACAAATAATCTTTATTAAAAACCAGTGGTGGCTCAGTGGTGAGAACCTCGGACTTCAAAATCGATAAGTTGGGGTTCGAGACCGGGTGAGCGCGCAGGAAATAAATTGATTTTTCAATTTATCTGCGCATGTAGATAACATCACCACTGCTTAAAACGGTAAAGGGAAAAACATCGTGAGGAAACCGGCATGTCCGAATATCAAAAGTTCGACGACATGTGAAATCTGTCAACCCGCACTTGGCCAGCGTGGTGGATTATGGCCTGAACCCTCATAGGAGGCCTGTGTCCCAGCAGTGGGAACACATATGGGATGATGATGATATGTCGATTATCGATCCCTTGTATCCATATTTATCACCAATAGTGGTTAATCTCACTGTGGATTTTAGACTCATGTTTAAACTGAAGTTAAGATTGTTACCATTCCGAAAGCTCTGAAAAAGACTTCCTTAAAAACAATAAAATAATAGTAGTTTCATAACCAGAATGTAAATACATGTATAAAGACTATCTACTGCATAACATACACGTGTTTTTTTTTAATCCCATTTTTATCGATTGCACAGAATATTACAAAATCGATTGTTATTTTTTATGGCATAGTGTTAAAAATGCAATGGGTCATAATCAACGGACAGTAGGCGAAAGGCAGCAACAATCGTGTGGGCGAAGCACACAGTTACAACATAAGACAAACGGATTAATTTATAGCTTTGCAATTGCAATTAGTTCCGAAGTTTACTTCGAGACGTAAATCTATAAAGCGATTTGGCTTAAAGATACGGGTAATAAATCAAAGTAAGTTAATTTGTATGTAACAATTTGTTATTGTGAACGCATTACAATTATCAATTAATCAATTTATTAAAATATAATTAACTTTTACATGGTTCGTTTGTGATTTATTTATAAAATAAACACTTAATTCTTTTGTTTTACTTCCCTGAAAGGCCTTTTAATACCTATCTATTCATAATTATACAATTGTAAAAAAAATAATAAGACAAGCTGTTCGCCCGTGGTAGCTCGCTCAGTGAAGTGGCAGATTTCTAATGGTGAAAGAGTTTTTTGAAATCGGTCCAGTGTTCTTTGCGTGGAAACATTAAGAACATACAAAAACACAAAACCTTCCTCCTTACAATATTAGCGTAGAAGTGTAGACCAATAAGTACAGGCACATAATATTTTTATGAATACAGGTTGAACATGTAGATCTAATATATAAATTAGGTATATGAAGTTCTTTTTGCAAATCAAACAACGTAAATGCTGTAGTTAGGTTTTGGAGAGTAAAACTTTTTTTACTGGAGAGCTCCTTGTATTTAACTTTTTTATTAAATACAAGTTCAATTGAGAAAATGTTCCCAAAAGGGGTGTCGCAGTTTATATCTAAAGTTCTGACACGAACAAAGTGTCTCCGAGGAAATACGATAGGCGTATTCATTTAACAACATCCCAAAGGATTTAATGTTGTCACTTCATAAATAACCACCTATGTATCATTGTAAAACAAAGTTTGTATAAGAGAGTTTGTCTATGGAAATTTAAAAATCGAATTTGTTCTATGCGAAGTTTATAAATACCATTTTATTCCACTTGCAGATTGTATTCAATGAACAAGTATGTAATTTTTATTCTTTAAATATTCACACCGTCAACAGGTGATTGTAATAAATAAATAAAAAAATGTACGAACGTGTCCCACCAAGCCACTTAAACATGCATGAAATAGCGAACCCGTTAAACCACTTATGCAGTTAATACGCAAATTCATCGTAAATTGCAATTATCTGTCGCCAATGTAAATCGATGTGATACAGAGTTATTAAGTTAGTCTACAAGACTCGCTGGAAACTGGCTCGCCAAATATGGGCATGTCTGATAGACCAGCCGGCGTGATGTGTGACATTGCCGTGTTTTACATAACGAATGGAATGTCTTGATATACCTACTTAGAGAACGTTGATACCTGGTAAATGTAACAGCTAAAACCACGTGGTTTTCGGGGTTTTATTTATGAATTGGATTGAAATAATGTTCAATTTTGAGAGTTTACGACTATGATGACAAAAAGACCGTAATCGGAAGTCTTTTCTAAGTTTAGAGCGAATAAAGTTATAAAATGAAGATGAAAACGTCTAAAAACAATCGCTTACTTTTTTGTTATTTTTTGCTAGCCATTTGGAATGTAAAATTTATATAAAGTTAGTAACGTTAGGAATTCGATACCACCGGATCAAAAAGAACAGATCCATCGTATATTTGTCACAAAAAGTAAAAGTTGTATCATCTTTAAAAATTCAATACATAACCGAAATTAGATTTAATTAATTACCATTCATGTCGATGTCGGTACTGTAAAAGGGTGCATAAACAAGACCCGTCTAGCGTTTGTCTATAATTCACAAAACACGTTTAAATACAAGTTAAAAGTTTTAATAAGTTCACGGCCGTCTCTCAAGATTCGATAAGCACTAATTATGTATGCAATTCGCGAATACCCGCTTAGTTTGTCGCGACGACTACCTACCGGCATAAATTGCGGACGGTATATTTAGAAATGATGAATTTATTATATAGAAGACGTCGGTTCGCCGGAAAGGGATGTTATGAGTCACTCATTTATATTCTTGTTATATCTGTGGCGGTTGGCGTGATCTTGTGCATTAATCACTATTCACTAGACACTAGCTGACCGCTGACCGCTTAGGATTGGGCGATTTTTAACAATCCTTTTCTAATTTTTGAGTTTCTTTTTCGGAGGTTAGACGTGGCCAACAGACAGTCACACAGTATTTTAAATATATGTAAATACACTAAAATTATGTTATTATGTAAATGCTCTCAGTGAAAAACTATTATTTGGGTATTAGAAACAGACATATCAATTTATTTATATTTCTAGTCAAGTCGATTATAATATATTTAAAACCAGTTTAAATCGATCCTAAGTCTGACTATTTTATCTAAACTTAAATTAAAAGGAAACATAAATCCTTTTTGATCGTCTTCTGGTTATTAATTCTACATACATGATTATATAATCTATAAAAAATTTATAGATTTTTAAAATGAGATTCTCATCGCTCGCATTTAATCCACTACCTTGATGGAGCAGTTCTTTAATTCTTTCTATACTAGGTTTATACCTAGTATATAAGAATATATAAATATTATTAATTACATCGGTTTATACATTTGAGTAAGTAGTTACAATTTTAACAATAAACCTTAGCGGTTATAAAAATAAAAACACTATATATCCCAGCAATCCGATGAAGCCACTGTCTTCTACAAGTGCTGTTATAATACCCAAGTATAGAAAATATTATCCTTAATATAAGGATGTCGTTATCACTGGGTATCCTGTTTGGATACTTTCTAAGCTAACCCATCTATCATGCCTGTCATAGGACTCACTTAAGATAACGAATGTCCACCTTGGGAAAGTGGAATGGAGTTCTTATGTGCTTGTGTGGCATTTCACGTGTAATGAAACTCGAACTCGATTTATTCACGATTCATTCTAGTTAATTTGAGTGAGAATTTTATGTATGGTACATATTGCATATATTATAAGATGGGGAGTGAAGTTCGTCTGTTTTATTTTACAAACGAGTACTAATACCAATGTCTTGTAATCGTGAAAAAGCGGCATTATTTCAGACCTATTTTCTAATTATATTAATTTTGTGTTGCAATTAAAATAATTTAGGAGAAGCAATTTTTAAGAGTAGGTAACGAACGTTACTTCTGAATAATTAGATGAATTTGGTGTCGATGTCAGAAAATATGAAACTCATCTTCATCGAATTAACTTGTCCGAGTCGTTAATTGGTAAACGTATCGAAGCATGATCAAAAATTTTTAAATTCATAGTTTGTACAACATTCCTATTTACACCGACTCTCACGGCTCACCGTACCTTAATAAATGGTATGACATACAAATTGTCTAGTGGGTGGACTGGTTGACAGGCCGACAAAGACTGGGCAAACATGAGGAGGTCGACAACCGCGAGGTTACTCAGCCATATTGATTAGATTCCGTGTTATTAGTTATTTATCACTCAATGTCCAGTAGGAGTAAGTATTTTGTTCATCAAACAACATTTTTTATCTGTATTTTTAACGGCTACTGTTTGTGGCGGGAAATTTGACGTTGCGAACATTTTGACAGGTAATTAATAATAAAAAATATATTAAAGTATATAGCTTGGATAAACTAAAGTACATTATGCTCGATGTAGAAACGCAAATAAAAATTTAAATGAATGAAATAAAAGTATTTAAGAGTACCGAGCAAATTATAAAATGAATCGGAAAAAAGTAATTTATAAAGGTTGTATGTACATACATGAATGGGCGCTCCTATCTACTGCACATATGAATTGCCTACCTACCTTTATTTGATCACCCGAACCCTTTCAATCATATTAAGTGAACGAGGCTCCATCAGTCACAGGCTCTGACAGAACCTTTGTGTCGCTTCGCATCCCATAACCTTATTTTGTAATTAGATCCTTGAATTATTCGTTAAGCAGGATGCCGTATTGTTAATTGAAATTTTTATTACAAGCAATGCCGTTGGGAATTTTCGAAATACTTGAATTGATAGAATTGAAAAGGTCCTGTGGTAATCCTGTTTCTAATTGTGACATATAAAGTGTTAACAAATTTAATTAAATGGTATTTACGTAAATTAAAATAGCCATATGTGTTAACTACACATCATGTTATATTAAACTAGCTTTTGCCCGTGGCTTCGCACGCGTTAATTCGGAGTAGATAAATAGATGTTATTGTACATATAAACATTCCTCTGGAATCACTCTATCTACAAAAAAAATCCCCATTCAGTTGTGTAGTTTTAAAGATTCAAGCATAATATATAGGAACATAAAGAGAATGCGACTTTGTTTTATACTATGTAGTTGAACTGAAAGTTTATATTTTCAATTAGCATCTTTTTAAAACTAATTTGCAATATACCTATATTGCGGCTATTTTATAAATATGCTATTTATAAAATAGCTAGCGTTATAATTTTAAGATTTATTTATAAGTCGTTAAAATCGGTTAACCACGCCGAGGTGACTCCTCTGACGTGAATGGATATACCTACTTAGCAAATTGTTATGTCAACCCACGTTTCGCATGTTAGCGTTTTAGCATCCTGCTAGTGAATACTGTTGGACAAAAGATTAGAATAACAATTTAGGTATATTGGAGAAACGATCATCTATATCCGTGGTAAATTTGTATATATACCTATATGATACCTAATTACGTGTAGTAATTTACTAGATTAGTTGTCCCCGCCGAATGAATCCCGCCTCGTGATTAAAATGTTTTTTCTATTCTTTCAAAATTTCTCATTAGATTCGTTGTGTTTTTTGAAGCAATCATTCATTCATAAGAAATGTACTATTCAAAATTTATAAAATATAAAAAAAATCGAGAAAAAATATTAAGATGGTACTGAGCCTCAGGCCTCGGCTGCAGAATAAACAGCAACTCAAACGGCTCGAATATATTCTTCGGCGTAGTAATTTTTTAATTTGCAAGACCTCTAAACGATGACCACATCACCGAGCATTCCATAGCGATGCAGGTGGCGACTTGTCCAGACGAAGACCGGTCCGAACCGCAAAAACGCCGTCTCAGGATCTTTTGTCAACCGCATACGTTTATGCAAACACCCTTCCATTACGGCTAATTAGAACGTAGGTAGCTAATTAAGATCTATCAGGGAATTGTGATTTGTGACATTTGGAGTTTTGACAGTTTGAAGCGCCTCCATTTTCTTTTGATAAAGCCACGACTGTCTATTTGTACGATTACCAATTTTCGAATAATATTTTATTACATTATTTATTGTTTAAATTATATTAATGTTACACCAATAATAAATACATTTTAAATTTACGAAAAAAACATTAAACATTGATTTTAATTATGTACTTATCAATTATAGGTGACCACACACACCATTCACAACTCCTCGAAGTTATATAAAGGAATATAAAGGAAATAACACGACTTATTGAATTGTTTAACAATACGTAGCTTAATCTTTTAAGGAAAAACGAATCAATTGAATACAATAATACGAATTCGTTAAGAAATGTGTAATGATTCTTTATCAATTTTAAATGCATAAGATTTCGCCAACGTATCTAATCACATTAGTTTAACACGGTTTACTGAACGTGACAAGTTAATATTTAAGAATGTTATCCACAAAGTGAATGACCTTCTATTTGCAAATGGCCGACTTATTATGATTATCAGACAAAATTGTTTATTTGCACCTATTGGATATTGCTGGTAAAAATGTGTAAATCTATATTTTTGTAAAAAAAAAATGCGTTAAGACTTACTTTCACGGTATGAGTGGATAGATTGATAAAATTAAAGATAATATGAGTTGTGACTAAATATAAATCTTTGAATGAGTTATTTTAGTTAGAATGCAAACATTGACTATTGTGATTGTTCTATTAGATTGAAGTACTTACTTTTAGAAAGTTATTTATCATCCAAATCTCTGTATTGAGTAAACAGATATTGATTTTCTATTTTATAGTCGAAATTAATTGCTCGTTTCAGTTTGAGCTGCTATAATGTTTTATTAGTGCTTATCGAATAACAGTTATTTATACTCGTTTGATATCTGACATTACCACGATAATATAGATAACTGGCATGTAAGGTATAATATGTATAGCCTATGTCATTCGATGAAGATGCAGCTTTCTAATGGTGAAAGAATTTTTGAAATCGCTATATATGTAGAAGTTTTTGTGTGACAACATTACAAACAAACATACAAAAAACAAATGTTTCTTTATAATATCAGTTTAGATAATTTGTGTATACGAGCAAGAAACAATTTCATAAATAAATTTGTAGTTTATGTTAATTATTTTACGATCCCGTGCAACACGTTTGGTTGGTCGTGCAACGCAAATTCCAAAATAAACACGACACCGACATGTATCGAATGTCAGTCAGCGCAAATATGAATTCATATAATTAGCCGTGATTATGATAGTTTAATACAACGTGTTAAGGTATAAAATGTGGAATCGATTTGAAAACAATGCGATTCGAGCACAGACAGGTCCGTGGGGTCGAGGGCGAGTTATGACGTGGCGAAAACGAAACGTGTTCGAGGCGATTCCGTGCATTCCATCGATTCTTTCAATAAGAATGCGCCCGCGAGCGAGTATAATCATTATAATCTTGGTATCGATTCGTCATCGTCTGATTTAGTTAATGGAATAGGCAATAAGCGTGTGAATCGGTATCATCACACGGATTTTTGGGATTTACATGTTTATAGGCGGCGGCTTACAGATTTTACGCGTTTATTTTTATATCTTAATAATTGTTTTTATTTAAATTTCAATCGTTGTTTTCGTAATGGTATCCAATTCTGAGATATGTTTTATCAACGCTTATCCTTCCATCGATCTCATTTATTTATAAATTACGTTTGGTACAAAGAACAAATGCAACATTTTTTAAATTTAATTAGATTGATAAAAAAAGAAACAGTCTTCCGGATTTCAGCTTAATTTCACCGCTTGACATTTAGAGAACAGACTATATCGGTCGGGGTTGCCCGTTACGGTAGATACTTAATAAAAAGTAAAAATTTTGGAGAGGTCCTGAGCCAGGACGCGGACGCGGGTCGCATGGGAGCGGAATGCGGTCTGGCAGCTGGGGGCAGGCGGGGGGAGGCGCGGGCACAAGAACGACTGTAAACTGCGGACTACGTAAGTAATTATGTGAACGGGCGATCACCCTTTGACCATAGCGCCACTACTCTAATGTGTTGCGAATTGCTGTTTATTGTTTTTGCAATCTACGCATAAATATGATATGTGGAAGTTAGTTTAGTTGGACTAAATTGATAGGTTTCTGAATGAAATCCTCTCGTGTATCGTGATTTATTTCAATAATTGATTTTTGTTTAATTGCAAACAGGTAGCCCTGTTTGAAAGAAGAATGGAATGATAATGTAAATTGCATCTTTTATATATAATTTTAAATAAAAGTTCCCTCGTACAAATTGCGCATTCCAAAAATCAAATATGGGCAGCAGACGTCAGTTTATTCCAAGTTTAAAAGCAAATCAATAAATATCCCCATATTCCAAACAGCGTGATTTATAAAAGGAGATGACGTGTTTACGATAAAAGACAACGTTGGTGGTACACTCGGACAGTAATAGAAATGTTAAACAATGTGCCTTTGTTTTTGTGAACGTTTCCGCTCAATGCGAAGTGAGCCTATAGGATAAGGCCCTATTTTCATTAGTCGCTTCCTAGCGCGATACAAACTGACATGTGCGATGTGTGAAAGAAAGACGATAAACAGAATGATGTAAAAAAGTTGCATAGAATGGGTGTGCTGTGTTCTGTGCAACTTTTTCTATGTGCGGAAATAAATACTCAATTGAAAATAGATCATATATGCAAAGCATTTAGGTTCTTAGTGTTAAAATGTTAATTTAAATAATTTTTTTATCATTTCAAATCTTTAGGATTATTATTTTCAAGGATTTTTATTGCTTGGTAAACTATCTATTCTCATCTGTCATTAACCTATATACTGTTACAAAATGTTATTATGAAATAAACCTTTTGGTCCATAGCGTTTTTTTTTCTTTTTGCAGAAGCATACTACATATTCCCATTGTATGTGGGAAAGGTAAATAATAATCGGAACCGCCTACACGCCTACAGTAATAGAACTTTTATTCTGTGAATATTAGACTATCATTCAAAACAAAAGAAAGAAACATAGGATATGATTTGTTATACAAACCTACTTTCGAATAAAACATTAGCGATTATTCATAGAAAATCCACGGGCGACGAAAATTCAGTACATACAACAGTGTCGGGATCCGTCGATAATAGCTATAAGGTTATAGACCCGCTTGAACTATTTCAAATGGTATATGAATGAAAGTGGACCTCCGGCCACGGCGGAGATCGGAATTTCAAAATTTCTACGATAAAAAACCTGCCCCAAGCCACCATTGACTGTCTTTAGTTTACAAATGAAATTACTATTAGTTGTTTAACCAAGTGCTTCAGAATTAAATGATCGTGTCCTTTATAAATTACTTTTTTACCGGCTTGAACAAAAAACGAAGGTTTAACGGTAAACTATTTTAAGAATGCTTTTTTCTCAGTTAAATACTATTTATATATGAAAATCTTTATATATCTTCTATCTAATACACTATTATATCAGAATCAGAAACAACACTATAGAATCAGAAACCAATTTTTTGTAATTGCAACATTTATAGGTGTAATTAAGTCGACCATAAATTCTTCATTGTGGATTAAAATCATAAACTTTTTTTTTTAAATACGATCTAGCGGTTAAATCTCATTACGTCATTATTTAAATTCTAACATAAATAATGTATGTTATGCGAAGAGCGAATTACCTTGCTTTTATTATCTCTCCAATCGTGTAAACTATAAAATAAACGATGTTTTTGTTGATCTTGCATGAATATGTAGACGGCGTAATCGGTAAGCGGTTTATGCTGTTATTTTCATAGTTACTAGGGGCAAGTTTAAGTACATTATAAATGTATGAAGCAATTTGCTGTGCAATTAATATTATCAATGCTGAATTTAATTATATTGCATTATATCTAGTCAACAGTTCTACTGAAATGAATAACCTATTACAAAAAGGTCATCTGGTGGTTTTTTTTAAAGTAGGTACCTATGAATTGTTTTATTCGTTTTAAAAAATATATTGTTTAAACTACATGGCTTAATATGAATACAATTGTTCGAATAGTTTATGCGATGTAAGATTAGAAATATAGTAATGAATGAGTGGTTTTATTATTCATAAGTAATAATATTATATGTATAATCTATTGTCGCGTCAATATTACCAAGTTTCTTTACACAAGTGTTCAAAAGAGTGTTAAAGGATTCCGCGCCGTGTTAAAATAACAGAATAGCTAACACTTTACAACACAAAGAGCGTTGGAATGTTCACCCCGATTAAAAACTTATTACATATGATTTTGTTACGAAAGAGCCTTTTATCGTGTATGCAACGCTTTATTGTACAGACTATAGATGACTGACCACTATGGTTTTTCAATATTCTTTTTTATCTGTGTAGATTTACGCGCCATACTCCAAAGCTTTACAATTGTATCTATTGGCTAGTGACGTTAGTTGGTTATGATTTTTATTTTCATTATGTAGCTAGAATAAAATACCGTTTAATCGAAACAAATGCTTATGGGTTACACACGATTGATTAGTTGTTAAACAACTCAACTCCTATATGACACACTTGCCGAGTTTAAACTTTACTTTAATGTCATATAGAAGTCACATTTCCCATTTTAATTCCCGATTCTTCTTTACACTTTCATTTCCAGCTTTACAAAATACATCTCAATACAAATAAACAAAGATAGTTTCAATTAGACTATTGTGATTCACTTCTCTTCGGATCCACTAAATTCTTGTCCGAACTTGCACTAACGTATAGTTATGTCGACAATAAATGCCTACCTGCCCAATGTAGATGTTATCTCTTTCCGTCAAAGGCGCCGGCCGCCTCCCGGGAGATATATTCCCAAATTAAATCTCGACTTTATTGCATACATTTAAAGTTGAGAATAATAAATACGGATGGACGGTGTAACACAACACTTCTGTCAGTTATTAAGTTTTTATAACAAGTATATATTAGTCACAATGCAACAATGAGACAATATTACGTAGACGGCAATGTAATGTCTGGATTGTTTACGTGGCTAAATGTTATTCGATTCGTATGTATTCCTAATGCAGATGACATAGTTTTTGTGAATCATGTTACATTCAGTTGAGGCTATAGTCATAGCAACGCATAATCTTAATATATATAAATCTCGTGTCACAATGTTTGTCCTCAATGGACTCCTAAACCACTTAACCGATTATAATAAAATTCGCACATCATGTGCAGTTCGATCCAACTTGAGAGATAGGATAGATTATATTACTTATTTCAATTACGATAAATGACTACCCGGGCAGAGCCGGGGCGTGCAGCTTGTTATTTATATAATTAGCTTTTGTAAATACATTATTTAAGTATTTTTAATAGCTATTTAGGTTTACGACTTACATGTACCTGGTATCTGTGTCAATTGTAAACACGGTAGGATTAAAATCTCGTGGGATAGATTACTGTGAAACCAGTGATTCTTCGAAAAAATTGTGATCCGTGGAACGTTAGTACTGCTTACAATTAAACCCATTATTTTCGGTAGATAATTCGGCGTCATTTTTTTTAAATCTATGGATGTAAGACCGATTAATTGTGAGTAGCAAGCAGCTTTACGCTAAACTGCAAGCAAGTGTTACGGATCATAACTTTTCGACAGTTTGTAATCTCGCAAGCTAGTTTATAATTTAATGGATTTACTTTAGCAAAATTCCAAAAAAATAAAACATATCGCTGTCTAATTCTAAACCAAGCAAATGTATATATATATATATTTTCAAATATACCAATCCTGAAGACATTAATAAATATCTAGACATTAGAAAGACAATTAACGAATGCCTAAATTGCGAGTCTATTATACAATCCCAAAATTATTTGCAGACTAATCTTATTTTTAAATATTAGTACAATCTGTGAATAAACATTATTAGAATATACATATGATTTTAGAAACACTTTGATGTTTTGAATGATCGCCTCAGTCTTTAATAATTCAAATATTATAAGATGTCAAAAAATACTACAAAGAACATATTAACAATGTAACAATAAATATATTCGTAGCGGATATAGTTAACGACTTTACTCGTTAGCACTCGTTTAACACAAAAATAATGTAACTCATAAATATTAAACTTCGTTTGACACACTTAGTCTTTGCGATGATAATAAACGTATATCAATACGAATTTCTTCGTAAATTTTTTAGGTTATTACCATAATATATGGATTGTAGTCTATTTAATTTTGATGTAAGACGTTACTTTAAATCTAGGTGGCCCAAAAAAATTATAAATGTAAGATCTAAAATGCCCCTAATATTTTTGATAATCAAATTTTACGCAGTAACTTGTCACTTATTAATAATGAAGACGAGAACCTTAAATTAAGTACGTACTACATAATATTAAGTATAAAGCGTGTAAATTTAAAAGCTAAATAAGAAAGATTTTTTTCAAAGCCAATGTGAGTTAAATTAAATCCCTTGGGACTTAGCAGAAGCTATTTGCGAGGGTAAATTGATAGCCCTATTTAAATATACAAATTTTGAAATTCAGGTATGATTTAAAACGGATATAAAACATGGCTTTTTAACACTTTTTTTATTCGTAACAAACGCGTTGAGATAAATAATAAATAATATACTGAATTATTCCTTTTTTTTATTTAAAAGTGTTTATTTTCTAAATCCACTACACACCTAAAACTAAACCAGATAAATCTTACACTACAATATGTACACTGTATGAATTTATATATATCTATGGACTCAACCGTTATATAGTCTGTGGGAATACTGTACAGTCTGTGTAATAAAGATCGGAAATGGGGAATGCGGGCGTCTCATCATTTAACGTGGACATTAAACGAAGGTGGAACGAGTCAGATATAAATAAGACGCAGCTGCATTCAGTAATCGATACGAATTGTTTAGTTGTTGCCTGTTAATTAGTGGGTAATTGTATTCGTTCGAAATACCTGTTTAGGTGATGTGGAGAGCGAAATATTTATGAAGATTTCGGCTATAACAACTTGCATATTAGCTTTATTATTTTGGTTTTAAATATTACGCCGTCCACATTCTATTAAATATACATTCGCAAATGTTATAATAAATCTACAAGACTGTGAATAAAGTAGGTACCTAGGTACCTAAATAACGAAGAATGATAAGAATTTGATAAAATTGATACTTGATAACAAGTAACATTTATTAATTTAGGTATCTGTGCCATCAATCTTTATTTCTTATTAATCTCAACCCAACATAAAAAAAATATATTGTCGTTGGCATTAAAAATTATATTGAAAATTCAAACGTTATGTAAATATTTTTCCGTAAACACTAAACAATTAAACAGTAGATTTCCCACAAGCTGATAGATAAGCAGTGGCTAATGTAACAAGTGGGCGTTCAAAGAGATGCCAAAATAGACGGAACTGGGTCGGACATCATTCATAAATACGCGTATGTAGGCCACTATTTCTGTAATTTTTTTTTAATAATCGCAAAGACTTAATAAAATAGACTGAGAATAGTGAATTCATAATTTAAAAATTACATTACATTAAACACAAAAGTGTTTAAAATATTTCGAAGAATCAATTAAAGATTTGGCGCCAAGAAATCCGCAACTTGTTTATATAATTTTTAAAAATCGAATGCGACTCAATGAGACGCGTCTAGCGACACGTCTATGGTAAAAGCTTTAAAGCGTCCCAAAAGAAAACGCGATAGTGTATGTTGAAATGAAAAAGTATTCTGGTAAAAGTATCTAATGGCACAGATAATATAATACTATACAAGGTAATGTTAAGCCTCGTACACTGCACTACGTATAGCGTGCGACGAGTCGCGACAAATAGCGGCAGAACTGTCAAGATTAGGAGTTCACTTCCGATATGGGTTGGCCGGATGTCGCATTGATGTCTGAAACGATCTGTAAGTGCTATGCTTTTTGTTTCCTCTATAGGTAATTGAAAATAACTAGTGATAAGGTAATTTTTAGTATTATTATAAGAAACTTTAATTGCAAAATGAAAATAAACTTTCGCACGTCCTTACTGTTATTTATTTTTCGCCTATCTACTATATAGGTTATCATAAAGTATGACTATCACGTATGAAAACTACAACAAGTCGGAAACTTTATCAGATTTGTTACGTATCAATTTTCGCTTCCTAAGCGTAACTGCTGATAGTGATTGATAATGTATTTTCTATTTATACCATTTCCTTGTTGAAGTATATATAACAGAGTGGTAGCTGTTATATTTTATTAATTATTATTGCTTAGTATTAACGTATTGATAACGCATATGATAATGGATAAAATAGGATTACAACTCACAAGCAAAGAATGCCAACATTCTTTATCATGTTTCTTTTAAAAGTTAGTCATGTGGTTTTTGCTTCCAATACTAGACTAATCTATACTAATATTATAAAGCTGAAGAGTTTGTTTGTTTGAACGCACTAATCTCAGGTAATAGTTACTGGTCCGATTTGAGAAATTCTTTCAGTGTTAGATAGCCCATTTATGCTACATATGTACCCCGGGCTATGCCGGGGCGGACCGCTAGTATAATATGTATATTGTACACTTAATGTACCTTACTTAAATTATATCAAGCGTATGAGTGTTACTAGTACATATAGTATTATATTATCTATATTATTATATTACTACGAGATTCAGTAATAATTATAAAATAAAACTGTGTATCGCCAACCACAGCATGTTATAATTGGCGAGTGTAGTCTTAAACATAACCCAAAACTGATACAGGTGCGAACTGCATCTGCCCCATTCTTCATAGGGGCGGGGCTTACCCCAAAATGACATTACATTATAATAAATATCTACTCACTAAAATATTTCATAATACACATTTTTAACAATATAAACGTAGCTTGGATTGTGGTTTGGTTAATTCGGCTGAATGAAGTATTTACTAAAATATTCAGATTGAAACATAATCTGGAATAAAGGGTTGAATTAAATTACTGTTAAAATTTCGATTAACAAAATCTCACGCCTTTCAATACAATTTTTATATGTATATGATATAAGAGTATAATACATTTAATCAACATTTGTTTCTGCTTTGCATTTAGAGTAATCCGGTAGGTAACATAACCACACAGTGTAAACTTTAAATGAACATGGTATCCTCATAAAGAATATGCATGCTGTCGCATTGCGTGAGGTAATGTTAACATTTATAGACGAGCGATTCCTCTTCCCTAATTAGTGTGAAAAAAGTCGCGGATGTACGCTCACTGCAACATTCTAAATACGCGTAAGGGCGCGCGGTCATTGTGACATTATTGGTATTTCATGTAAAAACTTATGTTTTATATTCATTATCAGAGGATATTTATGTGTCTTAACTTTTTGTGCATACGTATTAAGTATGATTGGTTTTTTGTTTACATTTTCTTATGCCGTGTATCCACTAGGTAATTATAGAGCAAGAAATGTGAAATATAAACTTTTACAATGTTTCGTCTCGTTGGAACAATCTGGAAATTAAAAGCGCAGCGTTTAAACGATTTCATCATAAAGCAGTTTAAAAAACAAGACCGGGTGTAAAGGACGACGTTGATAAAACGGCTATTTATTTTAAACTTGGAAACTTATCTAAAAAAGCTAATCTCGAAGGTGTGTATATTCCGTCCTTGTCTAATGCTTTCACGCAGGTACAAAGCGCCTACGTGGGGTGATTCACTCCCCAACATGACTCATTATTTGACACTTCTTGCGCCCATCTGCTCGTTGTATTTAGGCTTTAATCTAACCGGCGTACGGTCAGAATACTAATTAGATCGCTTGATTTATTGGCGAGTTAAGACATCTGATTTACGTACCGGCCCAGTGGCGCCGCCGCTCGGCCGCCGCTAGAATACTTATGCGCGTCTAAAATTAACTATTTTACTTTTCAATTTGCAACACCAGTCTCGTTTGCAGCGACGTAATTAAATATAATTTATCGTAATTTTATGCTTGGTGCTTGCTGATTATTTAAATTGAATGAAAAATCTGGCTTGGTTGTGATCGTGGGGATATTAGGTGTGTATAACATAGTTGCGGCGGTGTATTGCATTTGAATATGACACGATCCAAGGTCACGCTATCAGGTGTTATTATATGAATACATATTTTTGTTTGTAGTTTCGATAAACTGCCAAAAATAAAAGTTTTGTACCTATATAAAATTTTCATGTTTCTTTATAACATGATACTAGCTTTCCGTTCGCATATTTTCCCGCGTATTTAAAGGGAAAACCGGCATAGCTCACGTTTCCATTGAATTTCTAGGATAAATCCTGTTTTCAAGGCGCCAACTATCTTTCTACTAAATTACGTATAAATAGGTTTAGGCGTGATGAAGAGACAGACAAACATCACTATCGAATTCATAATATTAGAAGTCATTTAAAAACAGAACTCTTAAATACTGAAAAGGCATCGAATGAAATGTATTTAACAAATTATCAGCGCCCAAAACCTGTTCATCATACACTTGAAACTTGAAAGGGCAACCCGTAACGTCGCATTGGGATAAAACAGTAAATGTATTTTGCGTGCCATGCATGCAATTTACACGGCTGTCGACGCAGTTATTATTGCATTATTTGCGAAGTAAGTAATCATGCATAATGCTGACATAAGCTATTGAATGCTGTGCAATTGTGCACACAAAGATAATTGCTGTTATTAGTATGACAACTTCACTATTTTTTTCTATTGGTTTACCTTTCGAATATGTTCTATTAGTTGCAATTCGTTGGAGTAGTTCTAAAATGTATTATAACAGTCAATACAATTCATATTTTAGGTGTCTGCAAGCTTCAAGCATAAGTTATCTAATGAGCGATATGGGTTTTTATGATTAAGTAGGGTTTTATGGGTAGGTACCTTCCTAAATTAATTTTGTAGATGAAACTAAAACGAAGGCTTTATGAATAAAAATATGGCATATCTTTGGATTCGTACTAGATAACATATTTGATATTGTAAAATATATAATTTTCTAACTGCGCCTCGCGGTTTCACCCGCGTAGGTCCGTATCCCGTAAGAAATATCGGGATAAAAAGTTGCCTATATGTTATTCCAGTTGTCCAGCTGTCTACGTACCAAATTTCATTGCAAACGGTTCAGTAGTTTTTGCGTGAAAGAGCAACAAACAGACACATCCTTACAAACTTTCGCATTTATAACATTAGTAGGACTAATATTAGTAGGATAGGATTGCAAATTGTACAGAGCAAATAACAATATTTCCAAAGGACCTAATACATAGCTCAGTACGTGGAAAGCGTCTATATATGTTCATATTTAAAGCGTAATATTATGTAACATTTGCTATGTTGAAGAGAAAATATGTTTGCGGTTTGCAATAATCTAGAGTTTTAATAGTTTGAGCGTGTGCAGCTAACGGTTGCGGTTGAACGTAGCTAAGCGTTGTGATTGGTTGAAAAGCTTTTCGGGATTGGTGGAAAATACTCTGACCTGATTGGCTGAGCTTTGATGATGTTAGAATGTATGAATTTATAATCTTTTGTAACGTAGTGTAGTTGTGGACGAAGCAAGTTATTCTCAAATCGTTTAAAGATTATTCAAATCTTAGCACATTAATGGCATATTATAGCACAAAGATTCAATATTTAATCTCAATGTCACCCACCTACTTAAAGCCTAGCAACAGCTATCTTTTGATTAACGCTTTCGAATTGTCATTTAATACCATAATTAGACAGCCCTTTTATGTACGGCATTTTGAGAGGCTTTCAAAAACACAATTACACAAATTAGAACAAAATCCTAAAAATATATCCTAATATCTTAATCCCATAATAATGAACCAAGTCAAACCCTATATTCCCAGCGTGCTCGATAACGATGCCTTCCTGTGGCATTAGAAATTCGTGAATGGTCCCATAATTATATTTAAGCAAGTGTCTTTTGTTAATACAGTTGCTTTCCCAAATTCCAATTGAGGATCCCATGAATTGGTTTTAATTATCGCCCGTTTGAATTAAGGAATTCATTGGAACAAATTTATTCTTTGATCAGTAGGGTCGGGTAGGTCGGTGGGAGCGGTGGAGTGTATTGTTATAGAAATGGGTGTTTGTGTTTGTTTGTTATGTATAATTAATATGTGTGATCGTTATATTCTTATACTAGCATTCCGCCCGCGGCTTTGCTCGCGTAGTCACGGGTAAGATAGACTCGGGGCGTTACCGACAAAGTTCCCGTTCCCGTTAGAATTCCGGGATAAAAACGATCCTATGTCCTTTCTCGGGTCTAAAACTATCTCTGTACCAAATTTCAACATAATCGGTTTAGCCGTTCTTGAGTTATAAATAGTGTAACTAACACGACTTTCTTTTATATATATAGATTTTTATATTCATAAAAATAATATCTTAAAAGGAGATGGCTATGAATGGGTTGGAATTGTAGGAACAAATGCCACAGATAAAGTAAAAGTTTACTGCGCCCATATTGTACATGACATGATATATCTATAACAATAAATAGTACAGATCTTATAGTAAAAAGTTGCGTAGCCTTGCAGTCGTGTATTAAAGTTATGTTGATTTAAAAAGGATCTTGTCACTCTGTTTTATATATATTTTTACTTCAACTTATGACTATATGAATGGCTTGTAAATATATATGCATCACAGGTAATCATAAATCATCAGATTTTATTTTTAAATATCTGGTCCGGTGGCTACATATGGCAAAATATCTAACCCGTTGGTATACAATCTACATATTACGTACCTATACCTATTGCTACAGGTATTTATCATAGGTTCGTACGCGCTTAATTAGACAGAAAACGTAACAGTATTATTTATGAATAATTTTGCTTGAAGGGAGTTTATTATTCCAGACTATCCATCTGCGAAATTTTTATACAAGTCCTTTAATTATTTACTGCGTGAAAAAATAACAAACCTCTTTATATCCAAATATAGTTTTTATCGTAATATCATCGCTATATCACAGATAACATAATACTGTCGCATATACTCATAGAGGTAGATTTATAGATCTCGAGGCTTAAATATGTGGACAGTTCATATCAGCTTCAGCGGTACGAACGTATGAATACTAAAACAAATATTTTACTAGACACGAAAATTTTCACAGTAAATAGCGTGAAACGGAATTTTCAAAGGCAGTCCTTAATAACCCCGGCTTGTTTCGAGACATCAGTACATGCGCCGCTGTTTGCCAGACAATGTGAGATAAGATATAATGGTCCTTTATTATGCAACCGTAACTTGGTGGCGTTTACAGATTTGGAAATGTAAGGTTCGGTGTTTGAAAAATTATGTGTGATCTTATGTATAGTTCGTCTGCCTGTGGCCTGCAAGTTTTATAGAAAAATCTGCGAATTATATTTCGAGAAAAAGCAAGGATTCTCGGATTTCGCTTATGAATTCTGTTATTTATAATCAAGTGATATTATCTCCTATAGTTACTTTGATTATTGAAGTTTATAACTGAAAAACTAGATCTTGAAAACGCAAAAACAATTATCTATATAGCATTGGCAGTTATAGAGAGTAGTCACTTTCTAACACTCAAAATAAATTAACTTTTTTAAACTTTAATTATAACTATTGTCACGCATCATCAAATAGATAATTAATGTTAGGAATGATTGTTTGTTTTTGCTCTTTCGTTTACGCTTAACAACAAGAACAATAGACAAAAGAAAATGGCGACAATATTTTTTGCTGTTGATGTTAATACCCTCGAGTCACAAGGCTTGAAAGAAAAAATGTATACCCAAATATAGCTATGTTATATTGAAAGTGGTTGTTATTTTCTACAACGTAAGGATTATAATTTTAGACTAGGTGTAAACTTACATCCGCGGACGAATTATAACCAGCTCCCTTGGCCCCTTCTCTATAGCGGCTCGGTCGTGGGTATCTGTGCAAGATTTCCCCACTTAAAAAAAAAGCCGTAAACTTACATTATAATTATAGGTATATTATGATGTAAACAATGCATCTATGCATGCAACAACATGTACTCATCACGTTCTACATGCACGTAAAATACAATGAGATAATTTGAATTACGGATAGTTCAGTGCTATTTAGTCTGTTAGCAGCTGTACAATATAGGCACAGATGTAGATTCTACCATTCACACTCGGAATGCAACCATTACTCGGGATTTTAATTTGCGCCGCAAATGGAGGAATTGTCTTGTCGTGAATGGGGCCTTTTGTCTCCGTCGTTATAACAATTATTAGTGTATATTATTTATTACTGTTATTGTGATTAAATGGCTATCTTGTGCTCTTTATGTAGGCCTATTGTACGTCGCGAATTTTGTAGATAATGTATATAATACAGTATAAATTATTTATATAATAATTGCTATACAGGGATTAACTGATTATTTAGTTACCTACCAATCAGAATTCAGATTCAGATGAACTCCAAAATTGCCATTTATAAAATACTATCTAACCCGGCAGACACTGTTCTGCTTCACTGTTATAATTTCGGGGTATGAAAAATGGCCGATGATCAGATTTACCCGATATGCACACAAAATTTCATTAGAATCGGTCCAGCCGATTCAGAGGAGTATGGTGACTAACATTGTGACACGAGAATTTTACATATAAAGAGAAATTTTTATACAGTTATTAAAGGTATTATGTATTGATTGAATTATTAAGGATCGTTTGACATATTCTGTCAAAACATAATTGCAATATGATAAAAATAGTCCATGATATAAATGTCGTAAGGCATTAGTACTATAAAGTCAGATTAAAGTGTACATACGGGTAGAGGCACAGACAACGTTAGAAGTGCGAAGGGTGCTCGTGTCCCCAGCTTCATCAGAGTGTTGAGTACTTTGTGTGTAGCTCTCAGAGACTGCTTTTAGGGCTGATGAGTTTGTGAGGATATTCTTTTAGATTGGTATGCAATTGAAATACGAGCGAAATTAAAATATTTGATTTTGAATTTGAAACATATGATATTGACTTTTTACTGTGGTTATTTGTGATCGGACGGTTTTCAGTATTGTTTCAGTTTATAATTTATAAAATTTGACCATAATGTTCAAGACAAAAAAGAATATGCGAAACGTATTATTTTTTCTTATAATACATTTTCGCATAGTCGAAAACTTAGTATGTATTAGTTGTACCTTCATAAATGTTAATGCTCATAATGATATATTACACATAATTATTTTAACTTAGTGATCCGTAATACTTAATAGATTAAAATCAAAATAAAATTGCGAGAACCTACAAAAAATTAACTGAAACAGTACACTAATTTTTTAATGGTAAGTGGCAACCCTGTATTCAAATCGACTTGCAAAGGGTAAGATTCAATAATACTTATGCATTTTCAATATGTCTGACAGCCACCTCTTTTTTAGTGCTTACAATTAGTATCCTTTTAAAATTCTAATATGAGAATGATGCTGTATTAATTATCTATATTATACACATATTACAGTCAGTAAGCCAGAGTATTTAATTTATGGAGAAGTTAAGATTATAACAATAGATATACGAGTATATAACCTTGGACCTTTCTTTTTCATAAGCAACTTATATAAGTAGACTAAATATCGTTTGGACACATTATATAAATCAAGTATTGAGTTTCCCCTCCACCGAGCAGCATCATTACACGCAGTAGGTAAACGTCCTTTCGTCATTCACCTTTGAGCTTGTGGCTATTGTGTTTGCAGACGTTAGATGTAGAAGATACAATAAAAATATGCTGCAATCGTTTTGAATAAAATAACTTACATGTGACAGCGAAATAACCAATAATGAGGCAGAATGGGTACTGGGTAGTGCAAAATTCTAAGACAAAATGCTATTCACGCAAGAAACTGTAGTATTTTTTTTAATGTAGAAATAATAATTGGGTAAACAAAAACATTGCATAATAATGATTAATAAACACTAAAGTACACAGACTTAAGGTTTATTGTAAGTGGATCTACATTTACCTATTATTAAATACCACGAAATATCGTTGTTAATTGGCTACATACCGCTCATAAAATAATACACTTTTATATAAACCCTTTCCAGTGAATCGCTGAAGAAGCCCAGTCACCCTTTTGTCGGACATCTATTTGTGGTAGGATATTGACCGCCAATGTTTACCTGGCAACTAAAGATAGCAGCCAGCGATGCAATCGAATAATGTGAGGTTCGAATTTTATAGCTGGCAATAGTGTTCGATAATTGAATCTATCCGGACCGATAGCAAAAAGAATGTTAAAATGAGGATTGATTATATTTGAAAATGGAAATAATATTAATGCACAGATCATTCAATCTTTTGGCATGTCTCATAATTTTTTTTAAATGGAAATTACAGGGAGCAAAATGTTTGAAAAGTTTTAGACCAAATGGAAATTAAATTCTCAGTAGTAGTCTATTTTCATCGCAACGTTATCACAAAAGTTCTAGAGTTATTTTTATTACGGTAAATAAGAAAAACTATAACTTCCTACAACATTGGTAAAAGTCGGTTAAGCTTATAAGAAAAATATTAAACACATGTTTTGTTTGTCATAATAAATATTTGTTGGAAGAATCATTAAAAGATAATATAAGAATCAGGAGGAAAATATTTATAAATAACTAGCATACCCGGCCACGCGTTGCTTCGGCTGAATAATAAAAATATGAAGATTATAAATTATTGGAATAATTAATCGAAATAAAAACTATCCTATATCTTAAGTTGGATCAAATTACACGTAAAATGCTTAATTTCATCAAAATCGGTTGAGTTGGTGAAGATTTCATTGGGATTTAAGATAATATATTCTTATAAAACTTGGATCCGGTTTTGCAGCATTCTCGGAAAGTACGATAACAATAGAATAAATAACAATTAATTCGACATAAACGTGGCATCAGGTTCAAGATGTTCACGAGAAAAGCTCAGTGGTTTACAAAAATAATATTTCTTTATTTGGATGCTCAAATTACGTAGCAATGGACCAATAAACACTGTTTCTATTCAATTCTGGGACAAGGGTCCCTTCCTGTTTGAACAAATATTTGTAACTTTCGCACCGCCGCGCCTGTGTGAGTGGTCCCACGCATTGTTGAAAGTTACTTTAAGAATGCACAAAGCATTGTATATGGAAATGTTGATTCAGTATGTTTAAGTATGATTTTCGTTATAAAAATTAACTTTTAATACGCTTCAAAATACTTAACAATCAACATTACTCTGATTTTCGTTTTAGTGTACGTACTACATGTGCAAAAATTTATCGAAAAGTAAACTTCATTGAAGTGCCTATAGTCCGTAAAAGACTTTGAATTGAAGTGCGATCACAGATATTTTCTTCATCTATTTCATAGTTCAACAAGCGTCTATAAAGCACTTTGAAATTGGAATGTCCAGCACATATGGGCAACAAAACGTATTCTCTTTTTTTAAATTCTGTCAAGCATATTTTTTCATTCGCTCTCGACTTTTTTTTTAACTTAACATGGATTAGAGGCCAGTCCTTCAGCGCAGATAAATAATTGTGCCCTTTAATCTGCAAGCATTGTATACGATACAAAGCTGCGATTTTACGCTTCAATTGATTAGGAGTTTATAAAGGCATCATAATCTGTTTGAATACCTTAAGATCTCTATACTGATAAATGTACGGGAATTCTATTATCACGTGTAGGCTAAAGATTACTTGATAATGGTGATGGATTTTATCTAACAAGAATAAAACAATTCTTACAAAATGAAGAGTTTTTATGACGATGATGAAGAAAATATTTATAAATAATATGTTTAAATATGTGTTTAATAATGTGTTTTCTTATAAAACTTGAATTCATTGAAATTTTACTTAAATTAATTAATATCATTTATATTGTTAATGAAACGGATAAAATAACCTCTTTCATTGTAATGTATTTAAATATTAAATTGTTGTTTTATTTTTTCAGGTACTGATGAGAATTAGTTTCATTCTGATATCATTACTGACTTCAGTGAGTATTAGTATATTTAGCAAAAGAAAATATTTTATTTCATAAATTTAATTTACTCTTATTCAATGAGTGGTATTATGTTTTTTAATTCTCTCGGACACGAGAATTGTTATAAATTATAATTTTTTATAACTTAAATGCTTTAAATAAATTTATATTTTTTTTTGACGATTGAAGAAATTGATGTTTTTTTTTACTATTTCTATTAATATCAAAGAATCGGCACGGCAAACAGATGAATCGTATGGCCCATACGCCAAAAAATCGTACCATTTTCCAGAAACGTCTACAGAACAATTATAAATAATACGCGTATTGTTCATGACTCGCAATTAACAGTCTTTTGTCAACAGAAATCAATAACTTTGATATCGGCCTTTCAGTGTTGCAGTCAAAATATTTCCCGTTTCGTTATGAATGATCGTACAAATGATATTTCTGTGTATTTGTTTACACAAAATAATGAAACTCGTCTGTTTACGTGCCGTACGATGGAATTGTAGGGTTGTGTAAACGCATTTTCAATTAATATTATAGTGTGTTTGTTTTGAATTATAGTGGGATATATTTGAAGATATATTTATGATTAGGTGAGCTTTATTCACTGTTAGTTATTTTTAAGTTAGATGTAGAATTCTATTCAAGTGCGAACTCTTAAACCAGGTATTGTAGTCTTTAATCAATGACGTGCGTAATTATATTTAATATTTTACATAATTATTCAAATAATCTTATCTTGGTATATAATTATAAATGATAACATAGATATGATTATTGCTGTAGGTGTGTCCCACTTTTCATTGTTATAAAGCAAAATCAATTTTTTTTTTAGATTTTCCTGCAATCCAAACTATCAAGTGGTAACCCTACGTTCGCCCTTGTAATGTAAACACCAGTGTCGATGGAGACGAAACAGCTTTCTCTAATGGAACATTACTTATTATCGAAAGGGATATTTATTTATAATCCGCCAATAATAGACGGGTTAAATGTTAAATGGATTTTTAATACTACATTATGTTGCGCGTTAATTTTCGAAGAATAGTGTTGTTAGTTAATTCGTTTTTTGTGTTCACAAATAATCATAACTCTCGTAATTCAAGTGTTCATATTACATTGGCGATTGCGCCGACGCAGGAGTGTCCAAAGGTTAAATTTTGTATAGATGCCTGACACACTTACCTTTGTATAAACCTCTTGAAACCACTCCACCTATAAAGCCTCAAAGCTTTGACAAGCCGTTTAACCTAGAATTAAAATGTAGCTGCATTTTAATAAAGCTGAGTGAGTTTCGCGTTCACTGGAATCGCTATCCGAATTTATGTTGACGTGTTGAGATTTCAAAAAAGGTTTGTAAATGTATCATGGTCATCATCACCTCAAGTCATTTTGTAATTGAAATCTTTAATTAATTATCGGAGTTAAGAATTGGCTTGAAATGTCTTATATATGCCGATATTATAGTTCAAAGTTAGTCATATAACGCTGGTCTTAATCAGGATGCAATTTTCAGCAGATCTATTGTATTTTTATTAGTTCAGTCAGCATAAACGGACGAACAAAAAGCTTTAAAATTACTTATCGATATCAACAAAAGTATCATAAGTCAAGTAACTACAGATTCGTTCAGTGATTTATGGTGCTGACCTTACTTGGATATTACCTATTACGTATAACGTGGAAGTAATATATATCAAAAGACAATCAGACCTACTTATGCTTAAATGTTCAACATGTTATGTTTATTGGATCGTCTGTGATGTTTAAATATCGTTGACATCAGAGCTTTTTTCGTCATTTCTTAGTTGACGTTGATATTGAAGGGTTTAGTGAGGGTTATCTAAATTTCAATATAACTTCGGCAACAATTTCAATAGTCCCCGACATTTATGAAGGTGGAGCGGAGGCATAATTAAAAGTTTCACAATTATTAGAGACAAGAATTGCTTTGGAAGATCGAGCTTGCGTTATCTAAATTCCGAAAGTTCGACTTTGTCACGATATTTTACGGAGGTCCGTTATTAACTTTCAGTAAGAGGATATAATATTTGCACAGAATTTATAGCCTTAGTAGTTAGTATCTATCTTGCAAACAATATTAATTTTCCATCATTGTCTATGATTATTCTACTACTAGAAACTTAAAATTGGAATTTCGAACAAATTATTTAAAACATGCAACATTCATTTCCTTAGCTGCCGTTTGCCACAGCTAAACAAGCTTTTATGGGTGTCATCGTTAATTTTGGTTTAAGTACACTATGTAATTTTGTTCCAAATAAACAATTTTGATTTTTTTTTTTTTGTTTTAGTAGTAACATTTGATGCCACGGCAAGTAAAAGGCGTAAACTAGTATATTAAAAGCTTCTAGTAAATCAAAGGCACGTGGCGTAATAAGCGACGCCCATATTTAGAAACCTAATGATCTGTTGAAGTGACTTCCGCCTGTTAAACATCAATTAACTTATTGAACTGTACGGGCTAGCGGGCGTCTGAATTCGCCGACTTATGCGTGTGTTAGTATGTATTTCAATCTACTGAAATAACCAAACTATGTAATCGACATTATTACATTATTAAAACAGAGTTCGTATTTCAATGTTATAAACAAGTATTATAAAGAGACGAATAAAATATACAATGAGAGTGTGTATGTTCTTGTTAAATAAACATATCAATAGCGTTTCACGTGAAAACTATTGATCATATAAAGGTATAAATTGATGAAATGAACTCTATATGTATATAAGAATAGCGTGAAGATAATTGAATAAAAATAATCTAGACCAGATAAAAGATTATTACAAAAAACATTCCAAAGACTTTACTCTTCATAAAAACAAATCATGCTCGTGCATTTCATGACCTTTTCAATGCATAGCAAATATCCTTTTTAAAGCATTTCAACTGCAACTACGAGACAATACAACGTTACACCTAACGTGCACTTACTATGTAGCTTGTGCTTGTTACAAACATTACACAGGGAAATTGCGGTCTAAATACACGAAAAAAAGTTCAAAAAATACTCTCTACCACTTCCCTTGTTCCCCATCCTCTCGGTCTGCACGGAGCAACAATACGGTGTACAAAAATTACACAGCTGGCTTCGAAGTGCGTTTAACTTTAACCAACAATGGTCGATAAAATTTCTAGTGAATGTGGTACGATTACTGAGGTTCTAGGAAAGATATAGCCTATACTGTAGGTACTATGTAGTTATGTTAGTCAGGTTATATGTGTATTTATAGGTAGTGCAGCGACAGTTTATTAGCGATGGTAAATAAAAGTACCGTTGTGCCTTGTGGACTGTGGCATCGATTGAAAAACGATGAACGAAATGCTTTGAAAAGTGTACACTACCAGGTACCGATTGCAAATAAGTATATCATACATGGAGATTATTCATTATTGTGTTGTCATAAAGCGGGGTATTTAATTAAAACTTTGCGTTAATACTTTTAAATCCGATATTAGATATAAAACCGAATCTATTTCAGTGTAAAACCTTACTACAAGTACCATACGCCGACTAGGGCTGTCAGTGCACGTATAATTAACGTTACCGTTACGTTGCTTAAAATAACATAAAATAGTGTGTTCAGCTTCATAAAATTCAATTATATCGAAGAGAATATCATTGTCAGATCGCACAAAGTGGATACTACCTATTTTTTTAAAGCAATAATTAAACAAATATGTAGGCAAGTATAGGCTATGTAGGCAACCCTAAAGAAGGTGTCAAACTACATGGGAAAACAGCACAAGGAAACGCATTAAAAGCCCACGGTGAACAGAGGCGCCTTTGAACGGCGTGTTCTGCAATACGAATCGAGCGTTGCGAATGTAATGCAGTCCATTAGCGGCCGCTATCAGGGGTTCAGAGGGTAGCCGTAAATCAACAGTCAATGTACTGATAACAAGCAATTGCTCCCGTTTCGTGACAATATTGAATTGGAACAAACAAGTGCGAATAGGATTGGCTATTTTCATTCATCTTCGTTTGGTGGCAATTGATTTTTATACATTACAATGTATATTATTGCAAAATTGTTTGTGCTGTAATATATTAACAGAGCTCTTACATAGTTGGAGATTGTGTTTAAAACACAAATAAAACTTCTCTTGTAAATTTAAAAGATTGTCAAGACATTTATAGTCTTGTTATTTTTGTGACCGCGCTTTTTTATTGTTTGTCGTGTTTTTATTATTAAAAATAATTTTTTAAATCCAACGCTTATTCCAAAATATATTCATTAAAATATACGTACATATATATATATAAAACTAGCAAACCCCGCGAACTCCGTTTCGCCACCAGATGGCTTCGTTTTTCCCGCTTTTCTGTTGAAATTTTTCCGGAATTTTCTTTGCTATAAACCTCACGGTGCCCGAGACCTTTCCAACGAATGCAAAACCGTGGAAATCGGTTCGTGCGTTCTGGAGTTATAGCGTCAGGAAGGAAAACCCGACTTATTTTTATATAGTAGATGATGCTTCAATCATTGTTTTTCCCTGCATCTCTTACGTGTCTAAAACATTAAAGCCCCTTCGAAACAAATATATTTAGGAAGACATTCCAGAATCGATATTAAAATATGTAATGATTTACATTACACTATTGAATACAGAGGCGTCGCTACTGAATAACAATGAACTCTTTTCAAAACATTGTACATCGGAGAATTTCTATACGTGACAGTTTTTTTAATCTGTGCCCGTTTTCTGGCGGGAGTTTTTATAGTCTGTACTCTGTACCATTCCGTGGCCTCTTAACGCGTTCACACCGCGACATGAAGATATTTTTCGTGATGGTTACCCTGATTGTTCGGATAAGTGTCACGTGGAGATTTTTTATCTCGGTTTAACTATCTGTGAAATGGTGGTAAGGCGTTACAAAGGCCCTTTGAGAGAAATGTGTGGAGTGTCGACCCGTTTCCGCCAAGACGTGTCAATGCACTTGTGAATGTATTAATATGTTAAGTACGTTATATATGTTTAAACGTTTGTTTTATCTAATGTGTGTTAATTACTAGTTTATGTCGCAATGGCTAAAAGGTCAAATAAGTAGCATTTTCCTGCAATTCCGGGAAATCAGACTTTATCCACCCAATTTTCAATGTATAATGCGATATTGTAGTAAACTGCTTGCTCTAACTCACTTGTATTTAACCGATGTTCACAAAAACGAATGAATTCCTCAATTCGACAGTTTTTTAACAATAACATATTTTTAGGAAAACCAGAAGTGGAAATAAACAAAAAAACTCACAAAAATACACCTAGCTTATTTACTAACTATTACAAAA
>NC_052112.1:9271110-9301990 GCF_012273895.1 Zerene cesonia | reverse complement strand
CTTATATTGAAAATAGACTCCTCCCACTCGACTCCCCGCTACTGCCACAAGAAACGTCACTCTTCTCCTAACAATATAATATATTTATATTTAATACAATACTCAAATAATATATTTTCTAAGAAATTTTATGAGTTACGAACATACTTTAAATGAGCTAGCAATATAACTATTATTATTTTATAATGGTAGAATTGGTTTTATAACTTTCAACGTATTTTTACCTATCGAACATCCATCTATATCTAATAACTTTTTCCAGTACAACGAACTTCATGTTTCTATACTCTGTATTCCCCACATTAAGCTGTATTGTAATGCACCCACTGTGGATTCGCGTTAGTCGAGTGGCGTGCGCATATCATTCCTTATCAATCAGCCACTTCACGGGTTTGTTAAACACTTCCCAGTAATGTATGCAGCCGTACGTAGCGATTGAAAGCTGTTTGAAATTGGAATATTTTAACATTTAAATTGATTCGATCGTATATACTTTTTTTTTTGTTTTTTTTTTTTTTTTTAATAGAAGTTCTTTACAGACAGATTCTGAGAAATAAGATATTTGCTATGTATATATTTCATATAATTCTGTAATTGAAACAATATTAACTCATGCAATTAGAAGATAGACGAGACCGCAGAATAAAGTTATAGTATCATTGAAATTTTCCTTTTAGTCCATACTAGTATTATGAATAGACGTCTTTTTATATTTTATATACCTTTCTATTATTTCAGTAAAATTAAGAAGAGCCCTGGTCTTATTCAAAACTACTAATATCATGCAGTCCTCATAGCTTATAATTCAGATTTTTCTACATAACCGGCTGTGTAAACTTGTTCTGATTATAAAATACTTTAAATCAATACCTAACTGTACAGACCAAAAGCCCGAGCTCTTAGTATCTTCGTATTTTTTCTCTCGATATCGGCAATTTCGGTGGAATGCACGCGGCCGCGTCCGAACGTCTAATTATAAAAGAATCTTACCGTCATTCTTTATTTATCCTCAATCTGGTTTTTGCGAAATAAAAAAGGATTTGCACATGGGAAAAAAGTCCTTTGTAACGTTAACTTAATAGGGAGTGCAGTTTTTGGCGGGATGGCGTTTTTTTATGTTTTTTTAAACGATGTAGTTTATTTAATGTTAATACATTTACAAGATATCGTCTTTTGTTATACGAATGCATTGCAGTAAGAGTTTACTTATCTATGGTATAATTTTGTTTGATTATGTGATAATATGATATTATAAAATTGATTAATTGTTTATAAAATTTCCGAGGTTATGGAGCTAATATTAGAAATGGCAACACAGCAGTAAAATTTTCACCGCAGATTTTATATTCATTTACTCATACCATAGACACATCCGATCATAAAACGCGTCCGTCTGTATGTACTTACTTGCCCGTACGTTGTAACAGACGTGAAGCAGACTCATTATATTTAATATCTAAGTTAAATTTATTTTACAGTTTTACGAAAATATATTTTCTCCAAATATATCGTAATTGTCTAATTTGCTCTTTTGCAGAGTATACGTAACTCGTAAGGATTTTATTTAATCCTGGCGATCATAATCCGGATACAAGGATGAACTCATAAAATTATTGTATTGTAACCGATCCTTGATAAGTGTACAGAATAACAATTTGATTTTTATATTGTTTGAATACAATATGTATATGATATAGAATCGGTTATATACGAACATGAAGCTAATAAAAACGTCTTAAAGTCTTAATTTATCATATATGCTCAAAAAAATTATATTTTTATTTAAATCTACACATTAATTAAATAATTTATAAAGCTGAAGAGTTTCTTTGAACGTGCTAAAAAACTAAAAAAAAAAACCAAAACTACTAAAACTATTAAACCCAGGAACTACTGGACCGATTTCAAACATTCTTTGCCGTTGAATAAGCACGTTATCCCTGAATGCTATCAGGCTACGTATGTACCGCGGGTGAAGCCGGGACGGATCGACACTACTTACAACTCAAGAACGGGTGAACGGATTTTTATGATTTTTGTTTTGATGGATTCGTCACCATCTATGTATCTGTATTGGGATACAAAACGGACACTGTTAAAAATTTGCGCAATTACAAAAAAAAACCTCTACGCAGGCGGAGCAAGGGCGAGTAGCTAGTTTAATATAAATAAACATGTACAGACGCGATAATTTATAATTGTATCGCATGTAAAACTAAATTGCGTGAGTAATAATATTTAAACTTGTGACTTTTCCTACAAGTGTATCTAGTTAAACAATTTTACAAGCGTCAGATGCAATATATCGTCCATTTTATATGCATGCTTCTATCTATAAATATATGAACCATTAAATTTCACGCCAATAATGAATTAAAACATGAATTTGAAATGCAACTAAAATTGGAAAAATAAGTAACTATCCCTCTTACGTGAATTATCTACCTATACTAACATTATAAAGAGGAAACTTTTTTTTTTGTATGTGTGTAGCACAAAAACCGCTGGACCGATTAAAAAAAAATTTTTCACAATTATAAAGCTGAAAGAAAACTTAACTCAGTGACATCAGCTACATATGTTCCACGGGCGGAGGAGGAGAGAACAACTACACAAAAAACTTGTAATAAAAATCGTAGCTTCTCTTATATTTCGATGTAGATTCGTATATATGTACTTTGTACCAAAAAAGCGAATGAATTGAAAAAAAATGACAGATAAAAAATAACATAAAAAAATTGTGTTGTTCATACTCGGAAATTCCAGTCAGGAATTTTTATGCCCGACAGTTGACACGTTGTTTCTTTTTTTTTTTCGTAAAACGTCGCCGTTTACCGATATAAATAATTTATACACTGGCAATAATTTGTCCAAGTGTCATTTCGAATTACTACTGCGTAACCGAGCGTGTCAAGTGTAACATAATCTATAAAAACCAATTACCGGCAAATCCATCGCTTAATAAAATGCAAAGCATTTTTCACAAACACTTTCTATTCTTTTCCTTAATAAATAAGTGATACTTGATGTTGTTAAGATGGTTCAATTTACTTAAATTCGTAATACGTTTATTGTTTTCTCATATGATGAATATATTTGCTTTATAGATTAATTTACGTAAATGTTTATTTTATTTCGATCATATTTGTTGTACTTATGAACCTATTTATATACTTATTGTTTTTTATTAATACGAGTATTAGCTACGTTCTTTATTTATTCTGACAACACATGTCACAGATAAAATAGATACAAAATGTTGCTCTAAAAAATCGATTTAACACCGGAATTCGACCCATAACTAAAACATTTTGATAACTTCATTATGTCCAACCGTAATATTTTTGTCTTCGGGGTGGTCCATAATTACACGTCATTACATTTCCTCTCTCTTTCACACAATAGATTTTAGTAATAGACCTCCCAGAGATGGAGTGAGAGATGAATATTTAGGGAAAGTCACGACACATTATAAGTATTAATGCGAGATACTATAACTGCTAGGCTTCATAATATATCTATCATAACTATGGGCAAATAACAAGCTATACGATAGAATTCTGATCCTTGATTTGTTTGTTTAAACGCACTAATCGCAGGAACTACTGGACCAATTCGATTTGTCCGATCCCTAAATAATATAGTAGTACCAGATAAAATGCACCACAGGCGAAGCTGTGGCGATCGTTAGTACGACTATCATTTGAAAATTATTTGATTGGTATTTAAATAGTGATTAATGGTAACAGAAGGATTTCACCCGGAGAAAGTCCATAAATAAAAGTTTCGCCATGTGGCATTCTACAATGAGCCATAAACTCGTTCTGTTTATAAGATATTTTTTATTCTTCTGCGGCCACTTAGCTTGCCAGATATTTATTGCTTTTAGCACCTGAGGCATATCTCTATATTTCTATTATAATGGCGTCTATAAAAATGATCGAGTGTTATAACTGGATAAATATATTTTTCTTGATTTATCTGTCGGTTTTTCTTTATAAGTTTAATGACACTAGTTTGGTAGTTAATGTCTATTTCACAGAGGTATTTGCGTGGACGTAATAAATGGATATTTAATAAGTAATTTTAACTTTCTCGTGGTCATAATATGTGCATTTTATCACATAATTTTATAAATTCACTAGCTATTTGCCCTTGGAACATACGTATAGCTTACAACACTGAGGGATCGTTTAAATCGGTTCAGTAGTTCCTGAGATTACCTCCTACAACGTTACAGACTCACAAAATCACAAAGTTTATTCTGTATAATATTAGTATGGAAACAGCTGATTGGACGGTTTGTTTTTTTTTTTACAGAAAAAAAAAACTCATCGTTGGGCTTCTTAATCTATGCGGTCTTACAAAATCATGGCGGAAAATGTAATTACGTAAATTCATTTTAAGACTTAAATTTTTCAGAAATATCTATATAGGTGTGATATAATTGTCAATATTAAAAATAATAAAGTTAATGAATCTGCTCTGGTGGTCGTGAACGAATAAATGCTAATGGCTATTTATATATAGCTCATAATTCCGATAAAATGATAGCTTTACAGGTCAGACGATAACTTATAAAATGCCGTTAAGTTAATTTGATAATAGTGTAAAATAACATATCATCAAATCAAAATAAAACAATGTATCATCTTATAACTATGGGTATTTTTGTCATTACAGTCAATACAATTCATATCATATCCGATTTTCTGCTGTTTCTTAGCCCTATTGTTTATATTTCTATACGTTATCTATAGATATGTAATTGAGGTATTCAAATCGAATGCCATTCAATAAAATGTCCATTAATTTGTTAACTGCCGCTTTATTAGGTTTCTTTACAATTAATTACATTAAACACCTACTGTATGAAATAATAGTGCGTCATTATTATCAAAACTCTCTCTTAACACTGTTAAACAAGGTCTAGAAGATATTTATTGTAGTTGGTATTAATAGATATTTCCTATAAAATTATTAACTGTGATGATTTGTGATAGAAATTATCACAAATATATGTATGAACATTCCCTTTTTTCGATTAAAAACCATATAAAAGTGCTGGCAATCAAAATTATTTTTATTTTGTCTCTATTTAGTAGTCCTCTTAAAAAACTGTAAGCATGTATGTATCATAAATACAAAGAGGAAGTTATATATTCACATATAATTATTTACATATTTTGCCAATTATCTTACTATAGCCCATGCTTGCGTCAATATAATTACTACGGATACACCTTATCCCATATACTAAACTAATTATTTTATCAACTATGTTGTTTATATGTAAATTGCATTAAGCCTAGATATGTAGGAGGATAAGTAGGTAGCTAGGTAACATTCCTATGATAGCAGTATGTTGACAAGTCGCCTGTTTTATTTTAATTGAGCACTTGTTAACACATAATTATCGACGCCAGCACTGCAGAACTAATAGTCGCCTTTCAGATATAACCTCAATGAAAAGATATTGTGTTTCTAATTTATGTCTTCGAGGTAACATTTTTTACTAACTCTGCAGTTAGTATTCAAAGAGAGTACACTTAAATCTTATGAAAATCCATTGATGTCGTCAATAAAACTAAGTATAATGAGAAACAACACAAATCTTCATTTGTCAACACAAAATGTTGATTATTTAGCACCTTAGAAGCGGCACTTCAACCGGGGGCGGGAGGAAATTATCAAAGGGAAATATGAAATAAAATTACCCCACTTCGAACGAGGGTGCCTGTCTTCGAGGCGGAATCACTTCTCTACGCTTTTAAATAAATCATTTTTGATTATAAAATGGGTCTGAGTTTGCTGAAGATTTCTTGGTGTTAATATTGCGTTGATTTGTTTGGAGGTTACTGTGATTTTTCTGTTTTTTAAACGTGGATGAAAAACTATAGGAAAATCTTACATATTTCAGACGGACTTAAATAAAATATGTAGGAGAGCTGTTTATAAATTAAAGGCACTGGTTTCTACCGAAGATTATTTCGAAACGAAGATTCAATAACGTATTGGGTTCATTTGTTTCAAATGTTTCTTTAAATAGTTCACGATAAGACGCTTCCGTATGTCATTGCAATAATAAACGGGTCCAATAAGAATGACATGACATTGATTTGATAATGCATACTGACGTGATAGCTAGATTGCTTAATAGTTATAATAGTACCTACCTTTGGAGGCTCGGAGGCCGCAGGCCCAAATCCTTTTCCTTACCCTTCCCTGTCCTTTATTCTTCTCGTCAATTCTTCCTTTATCCCCTTTAAATTTGAAGTCGGCAATCCATTTGTTGAAGCGTAAGGTCTGCAATCGACCTCTCCAAATGTTCATGGGCGGTGGTTGCGCTTACTATCAGGCGACCCATCAGCTCCCTTGCTGACGATGACATAAAAAAAATCTCATAGGACTTTTTAAAGAGCTGGATAAATTTACTGTTTAGTACAGATGAAGTAAGTTTATTAATACTGTCATGAACAATTTATAAAAATGTGCGAAGACATTGTGTTGCAAAGTTTCAGTGTAATACCATTGATATATCAAGGATAAGAATATATTTTGGACCTATCATTCAATCATCATGCTGTCAAGTTAATTTAACATCTGCGAAATAGTGGTGACTCGTTCAAAATGCTTCTTCGGCAACATACAGCGGGTATAAAGTTAAACAGAGTGATTACTGATAGTAGTAGATATATTGTTTTATTGCAGTAGTTTCATGATGTACACTAATATTATAAGGAGGAAATTTGGGTATTTTCCTATTTTTGTTTATTTGTAACGTTTTCACGTAATAACCACTGAAGCGACTTCAAAAATTCTTCCACCATTAGGAAGGTGCAATTTCACTGTGTGATACAGGCTCTGTGTGAATGTACTACAAACGAAGCCGGGGCGATCGACTAGTTATATATAGATACGCAATTGCAGTTCATAAAATGACGATACGAACAGTCGACTTAAAACACCCACGTCTCTCTTGTTTTATTTACATTAAAGTTGTTCGCTCCATGCAGAGATTAAAGGTGCAGTAAATCATACGTGCAAGATTTTGTTTGTTTATTTTATCTAGACAGGAGTGCTTTTATTTTTAATTCTTGGATATTGGAGCAGACGGTGTGCATTTAGATGAAATAATTGTGAAATACGTTTGTATAGGATTAGGAGTTCTTTCTATATTATACATCGATTACCTTACTAGGTTGAAGTAATAAAAATAAAAAATCTACGATTCAAAGTAAATGTTATATAATTTTTTTCCAACTTCCTGTATTTTGCTTCTACAGAATTAATAAAACGCGCATCGAATCGATGGAAATAAAATGTAATTACACTGCGATCCCAAGTCAATAATTTCACTGACATAAATTGTTTTTTTTTAATCTATATTCAACTGTCAAACAGATTTATCTTCTTAAAAATTACACGTATTCTCGCAATGGATGCAAGGAATTTAATATTTCACTTAACGTTACAAGATTATTTATCATACCGATATCACCGCGATAAAGGTAGCAATTAAATAAAGAATTGTCGTCATTAGCATATTATTTAACAGGCGCGTTTTTAACGAGACACTAGTGGAAGTCGTCACATCCCTCGTCGCAAACATTAAAATATCAAAAGGCTGTGGTGTCGCATGTTATCGGACCCTTGCCGGGGGTTGATTGCTGCGGTATAAGGTGCAACCGTGTGGAGATTTCATTGTGAGAGAATTGTTCAGTACGTTCTATATATCTTGAATAGATAATTGGCGTTAATATAAAAGTATTGCAATATATTGTGCATATATTGCAATGCTTTTATATAACCGCCAATTGTTCAGACTTACTGAGATAGCATTTATGTCTGATGTAAAGATATATCTTTAGGAACTTGGAACGAAAATGAATAATAATAATCACTGCATGTTGTGTCAATTATGTATGTATATGTTACATACATATTGTAATAATTATGTCAATTATGTCAATAGAATTCTATCTTTAATTAAAAGATACATACCTTAGTGATTATACAACCTAATTTGCTCTAACAGTCATGAACCAAGATGAAGGAATTGTTTATTAATAAATCGCCAATCGCGTTTGCCTTAGGCAGCGTTTAATTTATATTGACCCCATAATCCCGCTGTACATATTATAATGAACTTAACTGCCCCGTCATAACGGCTATAATGCAATGTTTCATACAAATCTCTGTTATCCTAGTTGGTAGGTAGGAGGCACGTCTAGTTTTACGCGGTGACGCGCATCAATGGCTGTATTAATTGAGATGTGATTGTTCATAAATATAGATAGAGAACTTATGTTTATAAATATTTTATATGTGTATTCTATTCCACATTAGGTTTTCTGTGCTCAAAAAAAAATAAGTTAGAAATACTAGTTTATCTTGAATTATGATTCATTTTGAGTGATTGACTGTAAGCTAAATATATACAAATAAAATAAAACATATCATAGCTAGCACTGTTTTGATAAAATAAAATGAATTTTTTTCAGTTTCATAATAATTACATAAAACATAACAGTGTGTTGTGTATATTCATTATTCAATATTCACTAATCAATACATTCGATAGTGTTTTATTAAAAATCAATAACAATAACATGATGTCACTATTTGATGTCATAACCACATCGAGACTGAAGTAATTTAGTTTGTATCGATCGATCGCTACCTATTGTTGATGAGTAAATAAATTTTGTCTCGTAGTGATGTTCATTTATCGATAAAGCGATTTTTATCGATATTTATTGTGTATAGTAGTTATTTATTGTTCCATAGGGCATTACTTTCTTATGCATTTTATAATGTGCGATTTAGGTGGAAATTATAATCTTTGAGTAAGTTCTTTATAAGCTTGATTTATAAAACGTTATTTGTGACTAACTTTCTCTCAGGAATTCTCATTTGCTCAAAATTGTATATTTTATATTTAGAACAACACTATATCTTGCTAGGGTCGCGACCCTATCGAACTGTACCTTCTATAATCTATGGGGCGAAATAAGTTTAAACATCCGCTGAATGGAGAGTTTATTGCATTACTGAACGACTAGGGTGCGCCAAAGACAACCGTGACGGAATACTAAGTTCGAATTTTGAATTTTATTCATTGCCTTGCCGCGTTTTCTATGATAATGCATATAATAAAGAAAATTTATATTCGTTAATAATGCAGATAAAATATATACATTAAATACATGCATACTTTGTTGTGTGAAACATGATAATGTATTGTATAGTGACCGATCTCTTGTTAGATAAGTAATCAAAACAGAGATATTAACGGTTCAGTCGCTATGCATTTTACGATTGTTGTTGTTAATTTTATGATTTTTATCGAGGTTATACAAGCTTCCAAGTCAAACACGCGAGCAAGGTTACGGAAATAGTACTATAGAATATTTAATTAACATCTACATGCTTTTATAACACCTTACACAGTGATTTAATGTTCAATTCAATGTATTACATACGTCTCGGTTAATATCTTAACACCATCAATAATACTTTTTTGTTAGCCCACGTTGTTTTTTTATTTCCCGCTCATTTAGACCATAACCTTTTTTTTTATTTTTTTTTTATTTAATTATTTCAGACGCGGGAGAATTGTGCGCCAACAAGGGCTGCTGCGGGCCGTCCGCGCGGCCGCGCCTCACGCAGCAAGCAAGGACGCAGTTGGAGGGACAACTGCGCACCGAGCTGACCAAGCTGGCCGATGTGCTGGGCAACAAGGCGAAGAAGTTTGATGGTATGTTTATATGAAACATTTTTTTACGGAGGCACGTTATAATATTTATATATTAAAAATAATTAATGTCTTAATGTAAGAAATAGTTTATCTATTTATTATTTAAATCTATTGTACATGACAAAAGAAAACACACATAAATAATTACATATACCAAGAATTTAGTATAATCGGCGGTTTTATCAATGTGCAGTAATCTCTACCAGGCAACCGCGGGAAAAAAGTAAAAGAGCGAAATATGTATTAAAGTGTTTTCATTTATTTTTTTATACAATAATATAAGTGATATTATTATGATAAACGACGACATTTCATATATAACAGTACATATTTAAAACCTTTATGAAATTAACATGAGCTGTTTTATTGCATCATTCCGTCAAGCCATAAGGAACTGTTAAAATTGCATTTCAAATCTGCCATTCTAAATCTAATAGAAAAACTACCCCTTTCTCGAGTCCCAATCAATCTCGAAGAAGAGAGGGACAGACACACAAGAGTTACTATCGCATTTATAATATTAGTAGGGAATTGTATATGTATAATATCGCTGAATGTTACAAACAGACCATTCACAGTGGGCAGATTGTGGGCAGCAACCTTG
This sequence comes from Zerene cesonia, assembly GCF_012273895.1. Classification (NCBI taxonomy): domain Eukaryota; kingdom Metazoa; phylum Arthropoda; class Insecta; order Lepidoptera; family Pieridae; genus Zerene; species Zerene cesonia. The sequence continues at coordinate 9,291,626 of NC_052112.1, read as the reverse complement.
ACTGCCCGTAAAAGCAATCTAATGTTTGACCCCGCATGTGGCTCAAGCATAAATCTTACAAGCACTCAGATTACCTCATTTCCAAAGCAACTCATGTTTAAAAATTATGCAGTGATTTCGCCCACGATGATGAACTATAGCGGAAAGAATGTTTTAAACGGAACATGGGCATTTACATGTATCTAAACTGGGATATACAAATGGCCTATGAATAAAAATGCATTTCGAGTTCATGGCCTGTGTTGTTTTTGAAATTATGTTTATTTCAGTTTAATTCGTTGTTATTAAGAGGGGTTAATTGTTTGCGTCATAATCACACTAAAATTATAAAAAGGCAACTGTTGTATTTTTGTAGTTCTTAAGTAAAAAGAAAATAAAGTTTCTTTCACCATTATACTGCAACTTCACTGCGTGACATAGGCTGCGGGCGAATCCGGGGCGAACAGCTCGTTTTGTATGTACTTGCTAGCTACAACAGTGTTAATATATCATTTAAATTTTCACGAAATTCGAAATGCAAGTTTTAATATAAATTTACCTACAACGTCGACGCAGTCGTAGCTACCAAAAGAAATGAAACTAGTGGGAAATTAAACAGTACTTGTTGGAGTTGCAATTAAAAATTATTTTCAAGTTAAAATTAAGAGTCAAACGCACTCTGCATTGCAGTTATTTCAAGTGGCGCTTTACGTAAATGTCTCTATTATACTTTTTTATGGATTTTACGTATAATATTTTTTTAAGCCAGGGTTTTGGCATTTAAGAATATTCTAGAAAGTACAGAATTTCAGAGGGGTTGTTGGAATAAAAATTCCCTACAAATGTTGTGCTCATTAACCTTAATTATAGACAAACCATTTCATGAGTTCAGATTCTTCTTATCCAGGTTTGAAGATTTAAAGAAATGCAATAAATGCATATTCGCAGGTTTTTCACATATGATCAATGGAAATAGAGTTTCAATCCGATCACAATTAAATACCGCTATAGAAAAGCTTAGAATTATAATGAACTATAAAACTTTATGCGTTCATTTTCTATTCTTTGTTTGTATTATCCATATAAATAAATACGGATATTAATAGATATTTTCCTCGTGATATAATATAATTGCAATATTTATCTTCAAGCGACCATCTGAGGCTTGTTCATAAACTGTATCGCCATATTTGAACCATCCATGACCTAACCTAACCTCACAATACTCTTTGTTCTTTGCAAACGTATCACAGATAATAAATGCTTATTTAAGATTAATGAAATTGTTATTTAACTGTTATGGTCAAAAAGATCTTGTGCGATGGCGAAATGTTACTGAAAATGTTAGGTTTATAGAGTTAGAATTATTTTAAATCAATTTTTAAATGTGATTATTTTTATTAGGTTATTGTTAAATAAGACAACGAGGAAGAGAGAGCATCAAATGCATTATTTAGTTTTTAAACTTGTAAAGCAATTGTAACTAATATTAGAATGAAATATCAAACAAGACTATTACATACAACATATACAACAAGAAATACAATTCTAAGTTCCTTTGTTATTTAGTTATATTTATATATTATAAAGAATATTAATAAATGAATATATAATACCTTTCAATCCTTAACTCAGTCTAGTTATGTAGATACCACGTGTAATTTACTCGAAATAATCACTTTGTACAGAACAAGTTTTATTCGGTCCGTGGGTTTTATAATTCGTATATTCAATTAATATAATTTATATATTTGCTTTTTTCCCGCGGCTTCGCCTTGCGTAGGTAATGGAATACCTACAGGAATGAGATGATGATACACCGCGATAAAAAGTAGCTTATATCACTCTCTAGCCTTCTTACCATTTTCAAACTATCAACAGACACTAAAATCATATCATAGGAACACTCCGTTACGACGTGATAGAAAGGTACCTACATATAGTAAAAAAAAACACTTTCGCATTTATACAATTACTAGCTGCGCCCCGCGGTTTCGCGTAAGTCCGTATCCCGTAAGAATATCGGGATAAAAAGTTGCCTATGTTATTCCAGTTGTCCAGCTGTCTACGTACCAAATTTCATTGCAATCAGTTCAGTAGTTTTTGCGTGAAAGAGCAACAAACACACACACATCCTTACAAACTTTCGCATTTATAATATTAGTAGGATAAGGATTCTCAAACAATCCATATATTTTTTGTATTTCAAATGATACTTTGTTTGTAGCTTTATATACATTGTTAGTTATAATTATTACAAAAACTGCTAAAATAATTAATTTGACTTTTGGCAATACGAATAAAACATTAGGCAAATTTATATGAATGATTGGACTATAAAAACATAACTGGTATACTTAGTTGATTGATTATTGAAATACGGTTTAGATCTTCTAATCTACTCTAAGTCTCCAATTATTCCTATTATGTATTCATCATCATCAGCCCATATATATTCCCACTGCTGGGACACAGGCCTCCTATGAGGGTTTAGGCCATAATCCACCACGCTGGCCAAGTGCGGGTTGGCAGATGTCGTCGAACTTTTGATTCTTGGACATGCCGGTTTCCTTACGATGTTTTCCTTCACCGTTTTAAGCAGTGGTGATGTTATCCACATCTGCAGATAAATTAAAAAATTAATTTATTTCCTGCACGCTCGCCCGGTCTCGAACCCCGACTTATCGATTTTGAAGTCCGAGGTTCTCACCACTGAGCCACCACTGCTTTATATTATGTATTAACAATGTGTTTTTCAAGTACCTCAGTGAATATGCTAAAACAAACACAATTGCTTTCCTCTTAAACGGCTCGAACATTCCAAAAAACGCGGGACATTATCAAATCCGAGTGTATCTTTTTTTAATTTTTCTTTATTCTAAGTACCATTATTACACCAGCTCTGGGCATACATTCCTCACACGCGTGTGATTTACCGTGGGAGTTGGCTCTAATGAACGGTTGGGTAGTGTCAATATTGTTCCGATAGATGCCACCGTTTTCATACATAAATTGAGCGCTTCTTGTTTGATTTAATTACGATAACCCGTAAATAATTATCGTGATAGTGGAAGCGACTACATAGTATGAAACAAAGACTCTTGCCGCCGTCTGTGTTTGTATGCTTAGATCTTTAAAATTACGCAACAGATCTTAATGGGGTTTTTTAATAGATAGAGTTATTCAAGAGGAAGGTTCATATGTATAAACCATCCATTGAAATACTCCGCATTTAACGCGTGCGAAGACTCGGGTAGAAGCTAGTTTATAATAAATATTAAATCCTAATTTAACCTTGTCTTGTTCTTTTTATAACACCTTTTTAATAAAAATCACAAAACCTAAATAATACATTTCGATTTCAGTTTTTCATGACCCATTTATTTTAAGTGTATAATCCCATAATGAAGAAACTACACCGAGTACACAGGTATTATCTCACACTTATTATAGCGGATTAAGATAAACGCTGATAGCACTTTGAAAGCCATTATTATAGTCTCCTTCCCAAGACTAACACGTGCAATTTGCATCGTAACGACGTACGTGAAAAGAACGTATTAACAGGAGTTCTTTAAAAGAAATGAGCAGTTGGTGTCTGCGACTTTGTAATGTTGGAAAAATCAAGGAAATGCAGGGAGAATTAGTAATTAGGAATTGTATTGTTTATTCTTCTAGAACTTTCACTTTTTATTCTATGGCTGAAGATAGAAATTTGATTTTTATATAACCTATAAATATAAATAAATGAGCTTTTATCCCATTTGATTTCAATACATACAGATTTGATTTAGACAACTTAAATTAAGAAAAAAATTTAAAACATTGGCTACTGCTAACTACACGTAATGTTTTTAGAAATTGACTCTTTGCATTGGATGTGTCGCCGTAAAATTGTACTGTACAGTTTTGAGCAACTGTAACATCGTCAGATTACAATCACGCCATAAGGTCACAAATTTTCCATAGATTAGAATCTCGCGAGTAAGCTGCATTAATATTATTTAGAATCGGCGACTAATCTATGAATAAAGCAACTTTTGTTTTGATTAGAGATTGATGATGAGACCTTCGAATGTTGTTTCCATTTAAATAATAAGCAACTTCTTATTTTTTTCTACTCTCAAACTATCTAATGTATCATCTTCTGTTTTAGAAGTTAGATATCCTGACGGGTATTCTTAAATTTGTCATGGATACATATCAGTTACATAATCTGTAGAATAGAAAGATAATAAATGATAACAGATAGCACAACGCGATAATTAGTAACGCAGATTGTAATGTGGCGTGAAATATAAATCATATTGTGTCGAGAGCGACACTAACGGGGTTAATGGATGTGTTTTGTGTGGTTTGTGTGTGTGAAACACGGAGGATATGAGGCTAGGGCTTTTGCCGCCGCTTCGTACGTAATACTTTAGTGAGATTTTGTTTGGGGTGTGCTTTTTAAAACTTACTATACACCACATTCAATGTTATCATTATCTGTTGATTCAACGACGAAAAAATTAGGATCTTGCCAGCTATCCACTTATTCTTCAGGCATTTTAATTGCATACTACACAATTTTAGAAAAATTTTTTTTTTTAGACCAAGGTAGAGTCCGAATTTCTGATGTATATGCAACTGTTCAAACCTTTGTCTTGGTGTCACAATAACAAAAAAACACGTTGCAAATTATAATTGGAAAGATAGCCGAAAACGAGTTATCAAGACACTGACAAACCAGAAATAAAAAATTCCAAGATTTGATAATACAATAAATGCAATAACATTGCTCGACACACATACCGCGTCTGTCGTCATAACGGTTTGACTTTGTGCTATCTATGATGCAGTTGATATTAATATTTGAGGTTAGACACAGGTTGTCGGTGAATCTTGCTGAACCTTCCTTTATAAGTGGATTATGTTCTGCTTAGAATGACTTGTAATCATGACTTTTGGTCAAGGAAAAAATAAAAATCACACAGTTTTTTTAGTAAAGGATACGATGAGTCACCTTAAATACTTTTATGATGACGAGTGTTTTTTGATTATTATTTTTGTCATTCTTCGAGTAAAAATTATAATGACATGAATTTATATATAGGCAGTCGTCACATAGTAAGTATATTTCCCGGCAGGTGACTTACTGGTATACATTATTGGTCCAATTTAATGTCAACTTAGATTATTATCAGAGATTCAGCCATAACTCTACGATCTTCATAAAAGAAAATCTAAGAAATGCTTTGTCATGTATACGTTATTTCAATAAACTTAAACTCTCCGGCACACATAACTCATTTCGCTCGTAAAGCCGGGAGTTCTGCCTAGTGTTAGTTTACCGAATTCTAAATTTATCCACCCACGTGCACTGCGATGTAGAGATAGCGACCATCTGTTTCGGTTTGATCTTTCACACGGATTGTAATGCTGGCTTAAGGTACGTTAATATTGTGAGTGCGAAAGTTACACCCGTTTTAATGTTTCAGATTATTGCTAGGTATGTTCGTTATTCGTTGATAGATTAATGATAATACGAGGGTGTGGTAAACTAATCTAGAATTTCAACTGTTTTCAATAATTCTCTATAATTCCATGCTACTGGCATAGAAACTGCTTTCCGAACCGGTGGTAAATGTTCGGGTATAGATTTCGTTGATAGAAATTACGCTTCTTCTGATTCAGTGTTTTGAATTGATTTTTCATTGCATAAAATTACTCTTTGCAAAAACAAAAAAAAAATTTCGTTTACATCGGTAATTAGTCTAATCAGCAAGCCTTTCTCACGGGGTTGGCGATCGCTTTTTACCAACAATTTTCCGTGTGCACTTTTGTTGCTGTGAAATCCGCGAACATACATAATACATGTGGCCGGCCTCTGCGATTAATTGCGAAGTCGAGACTGGGCGCCAAACCAAATACGGCGCGTCTGTCAAGAAGACCAGGGCTACTAAACTTATGGTCTGACGCGTCTCAGACCGTGATTTCCAGCTAACCGCACAGATTTATTAGGAACAGTGTTTTTTATTGGGTCTACGGGTAGCGTGGAATGAACTAAGCCTATACCCATAGTATTCCAGTAGTGAGAGCTCAATATGGGTTAGACTTGCTGTAGTGTCTTTGTTAACTTTGTTTGGTCTATTTAAGAAATGTTTAAAGGCTCCTCCGGATGGTCGTAGAATCCTGTTAGATGTTTTGTAAAGAAAAGTTGTGTACTGTAAACTGAAACTTCCTTATTACCTTACTTACACTATTCAGACGTGTTGGTAAAGCGTCCTTGCCAGATAGCCTTTTGATGTATTTTTGTTTAAACAAACTATCGGCTATTATAAGAGGCAATTGAGCACATATTATTTTATTGCCACATGAGATGTCCCCTAATGGGTTGACAGCCCCTGAATCAATATTAGCAAAGACAGTTCACATGTAGAAAGTACAAGATAATTAAATTGAGTGAAAACATTTCGGCCCCTCAAAATGGAAGCTTGGTACAACCTAATTTGTAAAGATGCAATGCTATTTCATTACCATACGAGCTGTTGCCGCTTTGACAATCGGTCATTATAATAATTAATTCTGAAAGCTTCGTAAAGAACGCTGCGAACCGGATTTTGGGTGTGTTTTACTTGCAATTTATCGGAATTGATCAACTCATTAATTTGCATATCTAAATTAGCGGGCGCGATAAAAAATTACTGAAATATAACTATACCCACAGCATTAAGTGGAGTTTTTGTGGCATTCTTTGTCTCCAATTGAATACCAAGAAGATGAAGGGAATATTAGAATGCTCACCCCATTGATTAAGTCACGTATTTATTAAAATAATCAATGGGTCATGGATTGATGAATATAGGAAAGTTTATACATTCAGAATGCAGAACATTATACACAGTATTCCAGTTTTTTCTGAATAATCTTGAAAGAAATTAAATTTAATGACACTGTCGTTAAAGAGCAATCGAAGAATCGATAAAAGTTTTCAAGGATCACATCTAACTTAATGACATCTTCAAACAAAAAGTCAATGAAACGTGAATGCGAAAACCAACTTTAAAGCGCAAAACCATTGCACCCCATACATCATAGAGCTCATACTATTTTATTAACAAAGAGTCAACGTACCGCAGAAGTCTGAAGACGTGTCAAAAGATCTCACGGACTCAAGAACCGTGTCACAAAGAATTATCACCGTAGGTACACTTGCCAGAGATGTTTGTTCAACTCATAACTGCACTGTAATAATTCTTTTCCTTCTCCGTCGCATCGTTCAAAGACCTAATTGCGAGCGGCCGTACATGGCAACTTGACTCGAAAGTTATTCAGCCGGCGAGAAAACTGAACCATTAATTGACCGGACACAATCTCTGATAATGATCGATTATTGCACCGTTCCTATATTTCCTGACTTGGCCATTCTGGAATGTACTAGACCTTTTGTGTTCGCCAATATTGGCGTATTTAGGACGTTCGATAAATGTTTGTAAATATTTGATATGTGTAAGACAGTATTTACGAGCATCAGAGTATGTACCAACCTGTCAGTTGTTTTGAAATTTCGTGGTTCTGTGTATAGTTAGATTGGTTATGTTAAAGGTTTGTAGCGACTTTTATTAGTTCTGTCAAGTTCTTTATAACGCTCGTATAGTCCGTAGGTTTCTTTCGCAGTCTCCCTAGGCTCCGGCCGTTTGGTCTCTGCCGGAGTTCCTCACACTCACCGCTGCAAAGCGAGATACTCGAGACGATAATTAAAACACACTTTTGATGTTGTTACGACCGCATAATGCAATCATTGAAAAAATGGTAACATACGTTATTTGCATGATATGAAGTGAATATTCCATAATTATAATATCCTATCGTTGTGTTTCTATTATTAAGTTGCATTGGTTTGTATTATTTTGTCTGATTACGTAATTTGGAAAACAGAAAAGAATACACTGAAGTATTTTCGTCCTGAATTCAAGATATGCCTAGGTTATATATTAATTACATATCCGCTTAATAATTGCAATCGTTATATATGCAAGTAATTAATAACGTATTTAGTTCCTTAAATGTTAGATAATAATATTATATTATGTTCAACCACCTATTGACATAATAAATTCCAATATTAAATAAGTTTATAAATATACATATGATTTTACATATATTAAACATTAGTTTCCCCACCGCTTTGTCCACGAAATCAAAATAAAGATACAGGTAAAATAAAGATAAATAGTCTCAGGGTATACTCCGCAGAGTTCCAGTTCCCATGGAATATCACGGATAAAAGCTATCCTTTCACGGGTCTTAAACCATATCTGTAACAAATTTCATCTAAATTGGCCCAGTAATATCTGAAATAAGTACTTTCAAGCAAATAAAGTAACAAACTTCTTCAGCTTTACATATAAATATAGATTACGTAGATGATTTAATGAAATCTTAAAATGAAAGTTGAAATGAATAAATCATATTATTGTTTCAGAATATTTAAAATTATGTGAGAAGCTATCTAATCTATCAATAAAAACTGTAATTAAATAAAGCATTAAACAAATAAAACGTTATAAATATAGAGTTAACTGACCTCGATCGGTATCTATGGAATATTTTAGGCTACCGTAAATAGCTAGTTTATCAATATTATCTATGATTATCGTACAGTCATTTATCTATGGATAGATAAAATTTTGAATACGTAATTTTTTTTATCTTTAATCGAAAAGTAGGAACTCTTTGGTGAGATCGTGATATCGAAATTTAAGAGTTTTCTGTTGTAACATCGAAATAATTTAGGCGGCAATTGAGTGGGTTGTGGGTTTGACCTCCGTAGTCTTACGTAATAATATAACATCTGATTTCGACATGTTTTAAATTAAAATCAATAATTTTAACTAGATATTTAATAACTGGTTGCTGCCGAAAAGTGGAATAATTTCTATTAAACCCTTTATCCCCTTTTAGTTTATACGCATATACCCATTATAATTTAGAGAAACTTTCACTGTAATATTTTCAGGTGTTAAGGAGAGTAGCTCATACAAATAAACACACAAATATTGTTGCGTTTAATTAAAAACTGTTATTAATGGCATATTTGAAACTAGCTGTGCCCCGCGGTTTCACCCGCGTAAGTCCGTATCCCGTAGGAATATCGGAATAAAAAGTTGCCTATATGTTATTCCAGTTATCCAGCTGTCTACGTACCAAATTTCATTGCAATTGGTTCAGTAGTTTTAACGTGAAAGAGTTACAAACATCCATACATCCATACTTACAAACTTTCGCATTTATAATATTAATAGGATGTTAACTACGTAGCTAATAAAATAAAACATTTTGTTTCATTTAATCGACTTATTATTATCGCTTGATATGAAGCACGGCCGGGAGGACTGCTTGTATAGACTATGTAAATACCTACATTGTATCATTTAGTCGGACACACGCGACATTATACTGGCTTATTGCTACTAATTTACCTTCCTCTCCTGTAAAAAGTATATGTAAAAACGCGCATATTTATCTGGCGAATCAAAAAAACGACACGCCATGCGTGTAATGTATGAATGAATTCAAAAATCAATGAATACAATTCAATTGTTTCGTTTCCTGTTCCTACAGTTTTCCTGATGTTTGCTTGTGGCTTAGAATCTTTGGCGTCGGTGGACACAGGGCTCTATGCACTGGAGCGACACGGGACTTCTATGAGGGTTAATAACGTCTTACGTGTTTGACGATAGTTAGTTTTCTATCACATTCAATTTCGAATCATCTGTAGAGAAGAGAGTAACAAAATAATCATTCATTTGAGATTTTTATGTTAGAAAACATATACTATGTGTTCTCGTTAGTGAATGATGATCTATGAATGACTGTTTAATGTTTCGAATCCATCATTCATTACGTTCACTAACTATACCATAGATACCAAAAACTACACCAATGAACAATAACAAGATTCAAATTCAATTCTATGAAACTCTGAACTCATATTATTTAAGACAGCTCATCGTAAGTTCGCAGAATGTTTCCAGAAAACGGAATATATTTTTCATCAACTTTTCCTCGTTGCGGCTCACCTCATTTCTTGGGAATATCGTTTATTTGCATAATACAATGAAAAAAGATATATTTAGATGTTAATACACACCTGTACGATAATTTACAATTTTTGCGTTTGTGTGAAGACCATCCATATCTACTAATAATTAATGAAAATTTATCTGTTATAATTCTTTTTTAACATGCATTTATTTAGCTTTGTCGTGTATGTTTGTATGCTTGTATGTGTGTACCGACTCCTATAGGCACGGTGACAGGCCCGCTTTAAACGGACAATTTTAATTCAAACTTTGTACACTTATCAAGGTGAAATTACATTAATTACTACAATGAGTGGCATTACAATCAGTTTATCTTATTATCCAGATTAGGATTGCTGGGATTCAATGAATTTTTTGCATTTAATGAAATAGTAATGTAATAGTCATTTGGTGTTTTTTTTAAGTAGGTTTATTTTATTTAAAAGATTGCATACTTTGTTTTAATTCATAAATATGAAATGAATTCGTTGTGGCACATGGCATATTTATTGGTTAATGTGTCCTAAAATTTTTCTAATTATTTAATTTTTTATTTAAAGAATAACAGGATAGGTAGGTGGGCAACCACTTAAAGTTTAATTTTGTTTTTAATGTAACTTGTCTCCGTGTCTGTTTCCATTGTGAACATAACGTTTGTTTTCTTATAAAGCCAAGATCATTCAATTGTATATCCATCCATCCATATGATGTATGGAAAAGTCTAGAAGTCGATAAAACTTGGAGAACATGGCTTCAATCTGGATTTAGGTCGAGTGCGTAAATGGGCTAAACCTTTTTGCTTTGATTTGCATCTTACTGGAGCGAGTTTTATCTTTGCATGTGTTTCGTAAATAGAAGACGTGCATTGTATAGAACTTTGTTTCCTTTATGTTTACATGCGAATTTTACACATTATGAAGGTTTCAATAGATATTCATTTATTTATTTAACAATTGAATGTACCCCACAAAATTAAAAATAAAAACAAATACAGAAATGTTCGCCTCGGATTCGCCAATCGAATTTTTAAATCGAACCAGTAGTTTTTGTGCGATAACATTACAGACATACTCACAAATAAAGCTTTCCTCTTTACATTATCTGTATAGGAAGAGATTGAGAACATAAGGCGACCTCATCGCTTAACGGCGATCACTTCCAGCCTGCATAAGATAAAGGTTAAGGAAAAAGTAAAAAAAAATGTTATAGTATAGATAGTATGTGTGAACTGATAAAAGAATTTAAAACACGAGTAAAAATTCGATACTGCTATTTGCTCTCAAATAAAGATCGATTTCAATACTTGTATTAACTCGGAAAATGGTTCATTAATTCTAATAAATTGGAAATGAATTATAACGTCTTCTGGTTCGACCACGCCCGGCGAGTTGATGCGTCGATTTCAAAGCAGATACATTGTAATATATGTTAATACTACAATCGCTCTGTACCGCCTTACTGCCCTGCCTTCTGGTATCTTAATATTAATATCTGGTATTTAAATATTTGATGTGTAATGCACTGTTTGGTCATGCACTTCCAACATTCATATTTTATTGATTATTTTTGAACAAAAATTGAACCGACTTCAATACAGCACAAAAGCGAAAAATAAATTATTATAATAGCTATAAATGCTACCCACTCATCTTTTTGAAGTTATGGGTATGAAGTTAGTAAGTTACTACTTGTGATACTATGTAGTTAGCAGGCAGTATCTATATTTTACTAGCTTTTGCCTGCGGCTTTGTACGCGTTAAATTCAGAGTAGGTTCATAGATGTTATTATACATAACCTTCCTCTTGAATCGTTGTATCTATTTAAAAGAAAAATTCCATCATCATCGTGTAGTTAAAGATTACTGATCCTTGATCCTTTACTCTTAAATACAAAAAATAAGAAAAAAGTTTCTTATATAATCTATATTCATGTATAAAATAAATTCATCTAAACTGAGAATGGAAATAGGACATTTTTATCCTATGTTTTCGGTTTTTCGTGTCGGAAAAGCCGCGTCTGTCTACTTTTTGAAAGCGAGTAAACAATAAGTATCTAGATTTAATAATAAAAAAAAAATTATGATATACCCATACACCATCATGGCTGACAGCTGTTCAACGGAGTGCATAATAATATTTGCCTTAGAGTATAACAATAATTAACACCACACAGGGTATTTCATCCAGCTTTCTATCTTAAAGTAGAATCTAGTATTTAAAAACAATGTACTAACATTAGACCGACGTCGCATAATGATGTATTACTAGTTACAGTAGTTAGTACGGAACTAATATATTCTATGAGCACGCACACCCACACGCACACGCATTATTTGAATACATACATAATCATGTAGTTACGCACATAACAAATGAGATTCATTACCCATTTAAGTGTAAACATGGAAATAATTATCATTGCTATTTCCGAATCAAACGACAAACAGCTTTCGTCGCATAAAAATCACTGTTCTTTTTATTATAAAAAATCCATTTTTATAGTCGATCTTTAATGAAGGAAGCTAAACCACACATTGCATATTATATATAAGCTTCCGAGTTATTATAGTCTTTTTTAAATTTTATGCTATAGATAATTAAGCGAGAAAATGTGACATTTGACTAATTTAATTTAAAAACGCTTCACAAGCGAAACTAAAAATTACTTTTAGATATAATGTTGAACATCTACCGTTCAGAATGAGATACATATTAATCAAGATTTTTATATGCGAAAGGGACAACTATATACTCACGTGTGTAGCTGTCCCTTTCGCACACATAAAATATATTTCAGCCGGTGAATAATACAGAAGAAAATTGATTACGCATTGATGACGGAGTGTTCGCGACAAAATTATCGCAAGTCGCGTCCAATTATATCGAAGCGGTCATTGCACTTCTCACTAAAGACAAAGATGTTATTTGTTTTCGTATTATATTTGTATATGGGTTAAACCCAGGTCCCTTTTACCAAATATTACCTGCCTTAGCAAAGGCTAGTTGATATTATTTTAGACAACACAAACTTTAACAACAATAACTGTTTCTATTAAAATTAGTTCATCAGATTACCTATCACAGGAGACTGATACACAACAAATTTATTATCACACAGAAAATAACATCACGGTTATTGTATGAATACATGTAACAGAACCAGGTTATGACACTAAAACTATAAGAAAAACGCATGTTGCTATCATTTTTATGAACAAATTACTATCTGAAAAGCTTCTGGCGTTCTTTATATAGTTCCATAAACAACTATTTTTAGTCGTGATGTTCATATTTTTTGTTTGATATAAATCACGTGGATTCTGTCTGGTTTACCATTCGTCATTTATGGTTGCTAAATTAGTAATGTTGCTTTATTTAAATAAAGCTTATAATGCTTTATTTAATCCAGAGTTTTTATTAATAAAAACTGTTTTGCTTTATATTGTGTCATCGTTGAAGATTTCTTATTTCTTGTAGTAAATTGTATGGAATAATTTACCTTATACTAGGATGCAACTTATAACGAATTCATCTAGATTCAATAGTTTTATTTTAAGGATTTATAAAAAGAAAATTAATAAAGAAGGAGACGTTTTTGCTTAAAACATTTTTTCATATTACATTAAATTCAAGTTGCATATATATCTCATAGAGAAACATAATGCTACGTCGTATTGCCGAAGAAAACTTGAGAGTTTGTAGTAATCATACAACACATTCACTAATTCAAAACAAAAGTTTGCACTTGAAATAATAATGAATAGATTTTACCTATAAAATGAAATAATAAAAGTTCTCAAAATATATTACATTTCAAGATATCAGATCTGCAAAATTTATAACATATAACGTATTCATGCCACCTGGCATTGAAACTCTATCTCCAAGCAATATTATACGAAACGGCAGTCCACACTATCTAGGTTTACGGCACATGCGGTTTGGGCTTGCGAACAGTATGCAAGCAGGTGCTATATTTAGAATATTTAAATAATTTGAAGCATTGCTAAGCATGCGAAATTACCCAGCGCTGTTTATCTAGCAAATGCAGTAAAACATGAAACGGTGTAGTTTATTTCATTCTCAGCCTCGCATCTCTGTTTTGAATAGAAGTTAGGAAAAAATCTACAATATTCTAGAACTTTAACGACCTGTTTAACAATTGTGTATGTATGCCAAATTTTACAGCAACAGTTTCGCACTATCTTAATTTGTATAAACACACTGATAGTCTAAAGCTCGTTTGTCACTTCGTTTGAACTTCTATAAGTATGAAGTCTGAAGGAACATGGATTAAAATATGTGAAAATCTATCACCCCTACTAAGGGCGAAGTCTTAATTTTTCTCGCTAAATGTTCATCAGTTCAATTAACAATTGGCTAAATCGACATTTCTATGTTCCAGAATTCTTCCGGAAACTTCTACAATTGTCCCGTGAAGAATTCCACGCTATGTTCAAACGGACATATGGAATGATCTACGAACAACACTCGTATGTCTTCGTGCAACTGTTTGAGCAATTGGAGAGGTGAGATCCTTGATTATTTCCTACTTTCTAGCTTGACCATTATTCTAGGTTATGAGACTAGTGTTTTTGGAAGTCAATGATAATAATCTAATCGTCTTAGGAGGTTTTTGGTCCCATTTTTATAACTAAGGCGATAATTCCTATGCAATTTTAGAGATCAATCTACGCTTTATTGCAGTGCTTTACAGCGTGTGGTATTTTTGATGGTCATAATGTGATTTTTTAAGTCCTTGCTTGAATGGCGTTCTGGATTGATAAATAAATGATATTCATTCTGACATTTCTATTTATAAAGTGAATGCCAAAAGTGAAGAACTGTACCTTAAGGGTTAATAGGTTATAGGCTTGGCTAATAGGTTGCCGAATTTTTTATTTATTTAATTTTCGACCAGTAATCGTAGTTGGAATTGCGTGTGGCTACATTTTACGTGTTTACTGCTTATATAAACTGGCAGTTTTTATATGAAAGAGGTATTTATCTTAACAACTGGGATATTTATATACACTTACTTTTGATACTGCATGCCTAGTTTTTAGTTAATTATATAAGGTTACGATTATACTGTTATTTTTACCAGGTACTACACACGCGGCGACACGGACTTTGATTCAATGATGGACAGCTTCTTCGGAATACTCTATCAGAAGATGTTCACGGTACTCAATTCGCAGTATAGTTTCGATGAGAAGTAAGTATTTCATCTAACTTAAAGACGACTAGTTATTGTTAGTTTTATCTTTATAGATCTTACATTGATGTGGACTTAGGGAATAATTAAACATTAATACCATTTATTACGATTATTGCAAATCAGTCGAACTATTAAATGATACAAATGACCTATGCGCGCTGGTATGCTGCATATGCCATCGTCCGATTTGCAACCTAAGTACACACCATTCAAAACTAAGCCTTTGGTTTTGTTTGATGCCGCCTCTAATACCTATAGTTGTCCCATAATCTAAACTATAAAGAACCCTATTTGCTTAGCATTAAGACGCATTGTGCTCTAACATCACTACCGGTTGTAATCGCGCTATAAAAGCAATAGAGCTGACGCTTTTATGTGCACACGTAAACAAAATACGATGGACACGTGATGTCGTGACAAATAGCTAACGGAACAAAATCCTATACAATTGAATTAGAATAACATAAATGTTATTAAATGATACGTGTTCTTACGGCGCATTAAAAACAGATATCGCTCTGTGACTAGGTAAAACACGGTTTTATAACTATATTTAACTCAAATGCATTGAACTATTCCATAATATTAAAGGATGATACGTTTTTAAATCCTCATATTATAAATGCGAAAGTGTGTTTGTTTGTCATTCTTTCACCTCACAATAGTAGAGTATGATTTTTGTACCTGGAGGTAGTTGAGAGATTAAAGAATAACATAAGTTACTTTTTACCGTGCTTAAGCATCTTATTCTTATCAAAATCCTAAGAGATATAAATAGGCATGCGTGTCAAAATCTCTCTTAAAAAATTCCGATAGGTTCTAGATTCCGATAGATTCATTTTCTGGAATCACAGGGGCGAGGCTGCAGACGATCTAGTCTTTCTTAAAACAACGTCTTACACAAAAACAAAAAGTTTCCAATTAAAAAAATCGATAAGACGACAACGTCTATATTTAACCAACGAAAACCTAATTCATGTGTTACAATATGTTTACTCGCTTGCCGCGTAGCCCGCAGAAATAAAAAAAAATAAAAATCTTTTATTGACCTTTTTATATATCACGTAAAACATGGACCCCAGACTCCCGATATAGCTATCCCTGTATTTCAGGAGTCTGTGTCTTTCCAATACAGTACATAAAAGGTCATTTAATTTAAATATTGCATGGTGAAGTGTGTTAAAAGCACAGAATTAAGCAAATAATCTTAAGTATTCCGGGCACGATGTCGCATGCTTGCGCCAATATGCTAATGAGCCTGAGGGACGATAAAGTTGCATGTGAAGCCTAAATTTTTATTAACTATGACCCATTTGTGGGTTATTAATCTGTGGTATTTCTAAATATTTAGCCGCATTTATAAGAAACTTTATTATAAAAAGAAATACAGATAATAATATAAAGCTGAAGAGTTTGTTGGTTGATCAAGCTAATTACTGGAACTGCTGGCCCGATACATAAATATAAATCGATCATTTGCCGTTTATTTACCAAAGATAAAAATAAATATTTCAAATATGAATTATTAGGCATCTTTTGATTAAGATTTTCCTGTAACAAGTTTTTTTTTTAATTTCCCTAAAATAAGTATTGCACAAACTTTATGATTATGCTCACACTGTAGAAGTACGGAAAGTCTATTTAAATAGATAATAAATATCGGGTGATTATCCGCATGAAATACACAATATATTTAGGCGCGAATTCGGCAAATTGCCCGCCGTGTCGGAGAGATAATTATAGGTTTACGGCGCTGTTGGCACAATGCAGCCATTAATCTTTTACCCTGATACAATTTACTGGTGGAGAATTCGGTGCACTCTTTGATCGTTAATTCAATAAGATACAGTTATTTCAACGTTCGTTAAAGTTGTGGGAGATTGTCTTGCAATGTTGTTAGCGGCGTCGATAAAGCATTCAAATTTTTGGGCATTTAATCGGACTTGAATGTATATGTCTATTTTCGTGAATTATATTTGAATCATATCAAGTCATGACTTTGATTAAAATGTTGTTACATTGTAAATTGGAAAAAAACAGTTAGTTGTGGGGAGACGTTAGACACAGGTTAATAAGACATTCAAGAGCAAGCACAGCAAACGTGGCTTTATGCTCTGTATGACTAAGAAGTTTATGTATGCATAAATCTTATACCTTTAAACGAGCAATTCTTGTGTATATATATATATATATATATATATATATATACAAAATTAGAATCTCGGAATCGGCTCCAACGATTTTCATGAAATTTAGTATATAGGGGGTTTCGGGGGCGATAAATCGATCTAGTTAGGAATTTTTTTTAGAAAATGTCATATTCGTGTTTTTTTTCCTGACATCTATTGGTGAATAATAATACTATTTTGCTTCGTAGATAGCTGGACAACTGAAATAACACATAGGCACTTTTTATACCGATATTCCTACGGGATACGGACTTACGCGGTTTCGACCGCGGGTCACAGCTAGTTATAACTTTAACCTCCATCTTAATTTTCCAGGTACCTCAAATGTGTCAGCGAACACATGCGAGACATACAGCCATTCGAGGACGTGCCGTCGAAACTGTCCGTGCAACTGCGGAGGGCGTTCGTTGCGACGCGTACCTTCTATAAGGCACTGCGCGCCGGCGCCGACGTCGTGAGGAATATGATACAGGTATTGGATAGTTAGGTCGCTTTGAGTTAGGCACAGATATAATAACAGTAGATAAACGAGAGCACGGCCGAGTAGTTAGATCATAGTGAGGGGGGAGCAATATTGTAAATTTGACGACTATATGACATTTAAGTAATAAAAAAAATGCTCCCGCAAAGTATTTTGGCACGCCTTCATCGAGGAGTAGTGAATAAGATAATTTTGAATTATTATAATATTTTAACATTGTTTGGTTAGGGTTTGGTTGAACCCCTAAAATCACCCACTTGACTACACCCATAAATAACAGTCAAAGGTTTAAGGTCCGAGAATAGACGAACTGATGCTTGTAAACTAGCTGATTACTTATAAATAAATTAAATTACGCACATTGGGTGTAAATTATGTGATTATTTTGAAATAAGTGAAACTAACAAAGAGAGACAGTCTTTGTAGTCATAATATAGTTTGCTTTTTTACTTTTCCTTCAAACAATATTAGAATAATAATGGCAGTCCATGTAAGCTTCAAACCAATTACTAAGGACACATTTTATTTATTTGATATCGCTTGAATATAACCAATTCATCTATATACCTAGAGATTGTTGAAAATAAATCAAATAATAAATAAATATAGCATTTTGATATACTACTTTCAACATTATCTGTATCTTTGCTTGGTAAATTACATTTCTTTGTATATGAAAGGAAACAGCCCACACCCTCTGCGCTGTAGACATATCCTACAAGGGTAAACATTATTACTCTTATTGACCCTCGCTACTAAGCTAACAAAATGAGTTTTTAGATTGAACGTTTAAGAAGAAGCTGTTTGTAGGATTTTTATCTTCAATATAATTTAAACCTTGAAAGGTTTTTCATAACTCATGTCGGTCTACTTTTCGTGATATCTGTAATCATTTTTTATGCGCCACCTAAAACAGTTATGAATAAGGTTTTTTTTCTGGGCTAATATTGCGTAACCACGCGCGGTAGGTCGTTCTCTATTTGATCATGATTTTGGCAATCAAAGACAATCATCTTAGTTTTTATGACACCATCGATATCCATATTTAGCAAACAAGGAGTCTCAGATCTCTTTGCACAGTCACATAACAGATTAAACATAATTATATATTCTGTGGTCACGTCATTACGATCTTTGGCGCCAGATGATACATCATACATTGCAATACGTTTTATTTGAATGTTACGATGTCTGTTCTCCATTAAAATTAGGTTGGAATATTTTATTGCTTCCTTAATTGGATTTATGTTTCTTAGATACTGCAGTAGATTGTTACTTAGTGGCAAGTAATATGGTATAAAGAGCAATGATTGTTTCTATAATAGAGATGTGTTGTAAAAGTGTGATTTGTAAATAAAAATACAAAATGCTTGTCAATATTTTCATCATAGTTCTATCTTGACTACTTATTTTGTATACTGAAAAAGTACACGTGTAACGTAACATGAAAGTATAAAAAATTAATTTTGCTATGTTATAATAAATTGACTTAAAGATTTTTAATGTCGTCTATTCAGCGGCCCCTTGACGAACGAAATAGTCCGTGACAGACAGATGAACTAAACAACTAACCCAATTAAATCGCGTCGCACATGCCGGCAATTCGCAGTAAAGATTCAAATATTATTATAATTTATTGCTAATTGTTTCGCGCTCGGTTCAAGAGGGTGATGTCATCGGGTTGTTGCTAACACCACACTCGCTAACTGAATGTGTTTGATTAGTGTTAAGGTCAAGGAATGATTTCACCACTCGGTACAATTATGTATTCTTGAAACTGCGCAATTTTTTCAGTTACATGGAAAAGGCCGGAGATATTTTTATTAGTTACATATGGTTAAATCTATGTTTGGTTTTGGTTTCCGCAACATTAACATTTGATTTACATGGATAGGATTTTAAAGATTTCAGCTCAAATCAGTTACTCATACTTACAAAGCGGTGAAATGACTCATATTCATTATTAACAGATATTTAAACAATTTCGTTCCGTAAGTTAGTTTAGCTTATATAGGTAGCTTACATACATATTATAAGCAATGATCGCAAATGAAAAATCTGATTTATTCTGACAATGTCCATTTACTCCAAATCGTCACACAAACAAATTATGTTGCGTACAAAATCATCATGGAGGGCCTAAACACCTTCCCCAGGTTGGAGTGAGCCAAGAGTGCGTGACAGCGTGGGCGCGGCTGCGTTTCTGCGGCTCGTGCGCCGGCGACCCGACGCTGGCGTGCAGCCGCTACTGCCACAACGTCATCCGCGGCTGCCTGCCCGCGCACGCCGACCTCAGCGAGCAGTGGGACGCGTATGTGGGTGAGTGTTGGTTGTGGGTTCTGGGGGTCTGTGGGGTTGGATGAACAGCGTGGGTTCTGGGTAGTTTGTAGAAGGAAGGATTATGGTAAAGCTATGCAAAGGTAGCAAAACAGGATATGAAGACGAAGGAAGTATTGAACCATATATATTCTACCCTTTTATATGGTTTGTATGTAACCGACTTCTTTAGACTCACTTTTAACAAAAAAAAATCAAAATAAAAAACTGTCTCAAAAATGTTACAATAAACAATTCCAGAT
>NC_052112.1:9269034-9271100 GCF_012273895.1 Zerene cesonia | reverse complement strand
GGGTAGTTTGTAGAAGGAGGGATTATGGTAAAGCTATGCAAAGGTAGCAAAACAGGATATGGAGACGAAGGAAGTATTGAACCATATATATTCTACCCTTTTATATGGTTTGTATGTAACCGACTATTTAGACTCACTTTTAACAAAAAAAAATCAAAATAAAATCTGTCTCAAAAATGTTACAATAAACAATTCCAGATGCTGTGGAAAAAGTGGCCGACCGCCTGCTCGGTCCGTTCAACATAGCAATGGTTGTCGGACCAATCGACATAAAGATATCTGAGGCCATCATGAGCTTCCAGGAACGCAACCAGGAGATCTCGCAGAAAATCTTTTCGGGCTGCGGTAAGCCCGTCCTAGGCGGCGGCGGCAGTTCAGGCCCGTTCTTCGCGCCAGATCGGACGCGAAGATTCGCACGTTCCCTACCGGATATGGACTGGAATAAAGCCAATGACGTAGACGATTTCGTGATAGAAACGTCGCTAGAGACAGTCGTCAATAACGACCCGTCACTGAACAGCCTCCGGACGCCGGAGGACATTAAAAGAGTGACGGAGGAGATGCAAGAGCAGGCGAAGTCGAGGTCTCGATTCTTGCAGTACATGAGAGGGGATATAACATTGCAGCAATTCGAGGAACACGAAAGGGAGAGGGAAAGGAGAGATGCGGATCCCGAACCGTCGGGTGAGATCGACTACAGGTCGTATGAGTTTGACGGGAAGCGGGGTTCGAAGAAGAAGAAGCCGGCGACTAAAGTTGAAGAAAATCACGGTGAGTTGTAGATTTATTCTTAACGTTTCATTTATAATTATATATTTCATTAATATCCAGAGCTTATCTATCATATTGTTTAGAATGTAACGCTACATCGTAAAATGTTTAATATATTGTTATAAATTTTTGTTTATAAATGTTTAGATTTTAGTCTTTAGGTCGTATACAAATTTAAATTAACGAAAGTTGACATCTTCCAATCCTTCTAACAGTAACGAATTTTTTGCTGTATTTATACTTCTGATATTTTCGTGATATTTTCTTACATAAAATAAATCAACACACATAAAATACTTTGTTTTTATTTATGATATATTCACAAACACAATAATCTTTCAACGTATAATGAATGCGTCCGCCAGGCGCGGAAGGCGGGCCGGCGCTGGAGCGGCTGGTGCGCGAGACGCGCGCGCGCGTGCGCAGTTCGCGGCGCTACTGGGCGCACCTACCCGCGCTGCTGTGCGCCGCCGCCAGCGTCACCTCCGCGCCCTGCTTCAACGGCACGCACGTCGCCACGTGAGTCTCTCTCTCTCTCTCTTTCTCCCCCCCCCCCCCCCCCCCCCCCCCCCCCCCCCTTTCTCTCTCTCTCTCTCTCTCTCACCCTCAGATACACCTCAGACCTTCGATAATACTCTTTTTTTTTTTTAAATGATTTATTTATTCCATATTTAACTCGTTAGTAAAAGATTGAAATCATAACTATTTATCATTGCTCTTCACAGTTACACGGCGATAGCGGCGGGCGACGGCAGCGCGGCGCTCGCGTCGAACCCGGAGGTGCGCGCGGCGCCGCCGCCGTCCGGCGCGGCGCGGGCGCAGCTCGACTCGCTCAAGACGCTCACCGCGAGGCTCAAGGACGCGTATAACGGTGTGGAGGTTCAGTGGAAGGATTCCGGTGAGTGTTTAACCGACTTCAACAAAGGAGGACGACCTCAAATATTAACTAGATGAACCGATTTCGATGGTACTTTTTTTTAGAGCTGGTGCCTTCCATGTGGTCATTTAATTTTGGTACTCCAAAATTAAGTTCTGACAATTTTAAGTCGATTACCGAAACGACCGCGTTTATTAAAAACACTTATGTTTATTCATCATTATTTATATCCGATACACATGCATATGGTTCATGATAAAATTCTTTAAAAAATATTAAATTAAAATCACAATCAAATAAATACAGCAATGTGTAACAATGAAGAAATAATTTTTGTTACTTAGTGGAGCGCCTGGAGCATTCAAAACCGTAAAACCTCGGATTAGAGTTACAGTGAATGAATTAATATGATTGATAT
>NC_052112.1:9225716-9268034 GCF_012273895.1 Zerene cesonia | reverse complement strand
ACAATATCCCATATCAATCATATTAATTCATTCACTGTAACTCTAATCCGAGGTGAAAACCCCCAGGCGCTCCACTAACTGGCAAAACACAATATCACGTGTCACTTGTGTGCCTATTTATCTATCTAATGACAAATATAAGTGAATACATTTGGAATTGTTCTACACACAAACCATATACTAGATTTAAGGAAAAAATTATCTTAAAACTTGTATTATTGAATATTTGTTTATTGGCCCTTTAATATCCACATAATCATTGTTTTAATGAATTTCAGTCCCTTGAATTGGAATAAGATAAGAATGTCTACCAAAATCTAAGATCTAAAATCTTTATGTTTTTCAGCTGAAGATCTACAAGCGGCTGAAACGAATCTAGACTTGTTTGAAAGCGCTGGTTCGGGCTCCGGCTCCGGAGACCACATTGATGACAATGACGACCTACCTGATGATGATGAGGATCGGGACGCTGGCAATGACTACCCTGAAGGTGCGAATAGTTTTAACTATACTACGGTTCTATATAATTCAGTGTCATGTGTTAAGTTTGATTTTCAATTTGTGAAAAAGCTAGTTTAATAATATTGTATTTGAACCACATTATGGAAATATATGAGTGAGTGAGTGAAATAATTTAGCAAATGGGCTAGGAAGTTAAGTAACCATATAGTGCTAACTATTTTCTGCTTTTCCATTCCATAGGTTCCGGTGACCACCAAACCGACACAGAGACTACGGACATCGACACGCACAGCCAAACACCGATATCGGAAGTGCCCAACATCGTCGACTCGCCGGCTATCAACAACGGCCAGCCGCGCCTGCGCACCGACCTCTCCGGTCCCAGCGGTGACGTCACCGGCGACGTCACCGGTACCGGCACCGACACCGATATCGACACCGACACCGATACCGATACCGGCAGCGACAGAAACCCGGTGCGCGAGCAGCCGGTGGCCGCGTCCGCTGACAGGCCGTCGTTGCAGAACGCCCTCTTCTCGTACGCTTTGCCCGTGGTGTGCGCGTGGTTCGGTACCATCGTTACCGACTTGTTTTAAATTTCAAAAGGCGATGACATTTGACGGGCCGACGCATAATAATATCTCACTGACTTATACGCTGAACTTTTAATCTTGACATTTTGAGTTGGTAACTAGTTCAGTGTTATAATCTCGATCAGTGTTGTAGCACATAAATGATAAATTCACCCACAAAATGTTGTCGCCAATGCAGCCTAGTCAGTGCGAGCGACGGTTTTGAAGCGGTCATGTTACACGCACGATCCTGTGATAAATTGAGGACAATATTACGGCAAGTTTTGACCACTTGTCAGTGTCAAGTCGAATGAGACAGATAATAAAAGTGACGTTTAAACACAGATTATAAATTGGTGGTTCGTATCTCACGGTCGGATATCAAGTGATCGACAATAACGGAAATAACTATCCCAATGAATTTAGGTCGTATTCGAAAAAAAAGTTTAGAGAAATATCAGCCAAATTGTGTATTTATTTAATGATCTTGTAAATATTAACGTGTAAATTATGATCGATTTAGATAGCGAATGTTTTTATTTTCACGTACTATGTTTGTATGTAATTGTGTTTTGAGCCGAGTTGCTTCGCGTGCAGAATGATTTAGGAATCGATATTTAAAATTAAAAAGAAATTGTCTATGATGAAGCATGTAGGAATAATGTAAATGTACATAATTATGGCGCGAAGCATCGGCATTATGAAATGTTTAAAATGTAAATAAAATTTAGTCGTTAAACTAAGCATAAGTTGAGACTGATTCGCTTTGCTTTATTATGTTTCAT
This sequence comes from Zerene cesonia, assembly GCF_012273895.1. Lineage (NCBI taxonomy): Eukaryota > Metazoa > Arthropoda > Insecta > Lepidoptera > Pieridae > Zerene > Zerene cesonia. Next base: position 9,266,215 of record NC_052112.1, on the reverse strand, counting down.
TTAATGCAATGGCAAGCTTACTTTATGATATTTTAATATGAAATTATTTTTCTTATTTTATGTGACCACATTTTTTTTACTCCTACTTTAACCGACACGTGTCATCATTTGTTTAATTTTTAATTTTATAATAATTTTATTGCAGCTTTACATTATAATTTCAATGTAAATATAATTTTTCAATGCATTATTTTATTTCTTCTTAATCAATTTAGTCTTGGTAGCTATTAATTATTATATTTTAGGAATTTTATATTTAAAATGAATCATTTAGTCATTTTTACGCACAACATTGAAATTGATAAAAATGTAGTTAAATGTAAATGCTAAGCAAACTGCCTACTTAATTTTTACTTCAGCCTTTATGTCACCACTACGCAGTTATATTATACGTGCAAGTTGCGGGACCAAATCTAAACCCTAAATAATTGTATCGTGCCATCTACTTTAAATAATTAAATAGTAAATTCTTCGCAATTTAACTTGCACAAAGTAAATATTTTTATCACCATGACATCTTTTTTTTAAAATGGATTTTTTTATACTGGCAATTTTATGAACGTTATTATTGTTTGTTTTGTGTAACATTAATTTGAATAAAAAATTATGTTTAAATTTCATACTACTAATGCATTGTATTCAACCGGTAATTACATGACATTTGTAAATAAACATTTAAAAGTGTAATTTTTGTCTGTTCAATGTTAGGAATAGCTTTTTTACAGTTCGCTTATAATATTATGTATACTATAACAGGGTAACATGTTATATAGGTATACTGCCAGTTGATACATGAAACGAACAGTTTTAATCTGTTTATTATTTAATCCGAAAATGTTAAACATTTACCGATATACGTACAACTCATAGCTGTTCTAGTTTTATATAAGTTATAAATCATTTTCACATGACTAAGAATGCTCATTGTAAGAAATTTTAATACCAGTGACATCATCTTAAATTACTCAGTCATGACTCTACATAATTTTATTATTATATACGTGATTGACTACTTATTTATCAATACAGCCCTCGTGCTAAGAAACAATATAACAGTCACACTTCGTTGAGAACGATGTATTGTCAAGCAATGTTGCCTGTTGAAAATTATCTCGATTATTAAGTGTGACATAAAATACGAATAGGTATCGAAATTTTTATAAAAATATAATATTACTGCATAAGTAATGTGTAAATAAAATGGTAACATGTGTATAGAGTTGTTTTTTTTTCACATTTCCCTTTCTCAACGATTTTATCATAATATGTTTTAACTAAATATACCTCCAACGCATAATAATACTTATAATATATAATCCACTTGAGGCAAATGTAGAAAGAACTCTCATAGTGTATAAGCTAAGGTCATGACTATATTTGAACCACATACACAAAAGGAAATACTACTTAAAACTAAACTTTTGAGGCAGTCTGCAGTATGTTTAATTATTTCATCTTAACATTAAGCAAAATTTTTATATTTTTCATAGTTCATGATTAATTTTGAGATTGCCTTTTAAGCAATCATGTAGGATTCGTAGTTATCAATTCAAGACAAACATATTATACCAAAAAAATAATTTATGTTCCTGCAAAAACTGACATTACTTTTAACATGGTAATAATATCAATATAAATATTATTGATATAATTTTTAGTAGCTTAAAAAATGCGTCAAGCGTTGAATAAAATAACATATATTTAAAAAAATACACTTAAAGTATCTTTTGTCTTAAACTATGACATTCTTACATCAGCACATAATATATCGATTTTTATTCATCATCAGATTCATCGCTATCTTCTGTCCCACTTTCCGAGTCTGATTCTTCTGAATCTGAACCCAGCCAGTCAGGTAATTTTGGCTGTGCTATGATTGTCTTCCATTCATTTAATTTGTGCAGATCTGAAATAAAAATGGGAAGATTATTATTAAAATTTGATGTGTCAAAGACTCATCATAAACAATTCAACTCCAGAAATAGCGGCATGCTACTGTTTTGTTCGGTGGTTAGTTCCAGGGATGCCGGAGATCCATATACTTTTACCCTTTTACCCTTCCCAGTCCTTCCTTTATTCCGGTTAAAGTCGGCAATCCATTTGTAGATGCCTAAAGTCCGCAATCGACCTTACACCTCTCCAAATGTCCATCAGGCAACCCACCAGCTCCATTACATACAGACAGAAAATAAAACACGAGCTGGTCCCCACTCACCCAGGCTGTACATGTCGGACAGGTAGAACTGCTTGTCGTCCCGCTCGAGCAGGCCACCGTACACGTACAGCACGGAGCGCTGCACCGCCAGCATGGCCGACATGCGCCCGCTCACAGCTCGCTTTGTATCATTGCTGCGTGCCTGTGTGGGCGTGGCCGTGGACGTGGGTTGGGCCCCGCCCAGCTTCATGGTGAACACTTCGTCTGTGACCACTGTGGGTGGTTTGGAATAGTTTAGAGCACCATAACGAGAAAAAAAAGTCAATGCTAAAAGATTAAGTATTCATTTATTGTTTCGGATAATATATAACAGTAATTTCTGATAGATGTTAAAATTATCATTAAACAGAACAGAAACAAAAATGCAACTCAAGTGAGATTACACATCTCCATGATATGAACTCATTTTCTTCCTCATACCAAAAACTCACCAGTAACACTCTCCTTATCCAACTCCTCCTCTACTTGCATGTCAGCTTGCGTCGTGGCTTGCGTGGTGGCTTGTGTGTCAGAACGCAGCGTGAGTTCGTGCCAGCGACACGTGTCCAGGTCGAGCACTTGCCACTCGTCGCTCATCTCGCCGCGGATGTCCTCTTCCGTTTCCTCAACATCCTGGAAATTTACAGCAAATTCATTGCGTTATCTATCAGGGAAAGGCAGGAAAAATCACATTGGACACTGCAAAAAAAATCCAGTTAAATAAAAGTCGCCCACACACCTATATTTTTAGCAGCAAATCATTAGTAAAAAAAATTCAGAAGCAATCTTCACATTTAGTCACACATAGGCATCACATCTGCAACATACGCTTCTCTGCCTTGACGATTTAAAAACTAAAAACAAACAAAAAAAACTCGGCAACTCACCCGCACCCCCCCAAACACGTAGCCCCTGTTGGCGTGCGGGTTGGCGGCGGCCGCGAGCCCGGCGCGCGCGGGGGCGCCGGCGCCCAGCGCCCGCCAGCCCCACGCGCCCTTGTGCGCCAGCTTGTACATGTCCGAGTGCGTGTGCGTGCGCTCCGTGCGGCCTTCGCGCACGCGCGAGAACCCGCCGTAGATTATGAGCTGTGGACAAAAAAAAATAACGGTTATTTTTTTTTATGATATCATCTTCATTTAATTTGTGAAATATTATATGTTTATTAATTGTTTTTTTTTTTAATTGTAAAAATACAGAGAAATCACTGCGACTATTGAATTGAGTTGTCTGCTTTTCGTTTGTTTTCATCCGTGGGCGCAAATAAAGTGGTCATTAATAAATTAAAAAAAACCATTAACCATTTACACTAACCGAATCATTCCCAGCTGGTAACATAACACAGGCGGACCTGGCAGACGGCCCCCTACCGTTCGGCGCCAACTTCTCCCACTGCCTTGTGTCCAGGCAGAAGGTGTATAGGTCGTCGAAGTAGCGGCACTCACGCCCGTCGTCCGAGTAGCCACCGAAGATGAACAGCTTCCGGCCGAGCAGGACCATCCTGTGTCCGGAACGGGGGGATGGACCGTTTGGGGCTACTACCTGGTCGTCAAGGATGTGGATGAGTTTATTTTTCTATTTGATAAATTAAATTAGTTAAAAAATTTTAAGATAGAAAAATATAGACAAATAAACATGTGTGATTTATTTTTGGTATTTTTATTCTCTTGGAACAAATATATTCGAAAAATGTTTTTTTTTTATTCTCGTTTAGCTGATTAGTGCACTAGCCAGAAATGTATTATTTTGATCAGACACCATGCATCTTAAATTAAAAGTTATATTTTAATTAGAAAATTCTTTTTACAATATGAAGAGGTATGCATAAAATATGCTCTTATTATTAAAAGAATATACCTTCTCCCATTTCTTGTCAGCCAGCGAGAAACACCACAGATCTTTGTAGTGATAGAACTGTGTTTCCGTTGGACTTGTGAACTCTCCGCCAAACACCCAGAGCTCACCTCTGTAAAAAGAACAAGTCAATACAAGCTAAACTAATCCTAAAAATGTTTGGTTTGTTTAAAAAATTATATCAAGATTCAAAACTACTCACGCGTATTTCATCCAACAAATATATTCAAATACTTACTAATATATTCAAATACATTATAAGTCTGGATATGTACCTATTAGCGGGTGTAGCAATGGCCTGATGTGCGCTGCGCGGCGGCGGCGCTCCCGGCGCTTTCACTTGCCGCCAGGTGTTGTTCACTGGGTTGTAGAACAACAGATCATTGTACACCTCTGTCTGAAATTTAATTATATTATTGTTAATAAATTTTTCAACTTTACTTACCTTCACTTGTATGTTTGTATGTGACCAGGCCATTTAAACTTGGTATGCTTTTTAGGATTGCCAAGATAAAAATTTACTGACATATACTCTGTATCATTAAAGTGTGTTTTTTCACTAACTTTATTTTATTTATATTAAATTACCAGTAAACTTGATCTCGGCTTATATCATTTGTTTCCCTTTTTGATCAGCTGTTACCTATTGCACAAATATATGAGGTAAAGAAACTATTTTATGTAGAGTAAAGAATTTCTTGTACAAGTAGTATGAAGATTGTATATAATTTTAATTTTGATAACATTATTATATTTACCTGCTGACCATTATGATATTCACCCCCAAATAAAATGAGTTCATTATTAATAGGATGGGGAGTAAGAGATGCATATGCTCTGGTTGAGGGTGGTCCAGAGAGCGACTTTTCTGTAGCTGCTGTCCTCTTTGCTTCTTCCCGTTCAATTTCTGCTATAACTTTCGCAATATCTTCCTGGTAAAAGGGCATAGTATGATATAGGTAATGAGCAATCTTGTTTAAGTATCACGAAGCGATAATAATTATATTGAAAGGATATTATTTCAAGCCGGTTTACATTAAAGCAAATACATTCGGTATATAATTAATAAATTAAGTATGAACGTAAATCAACATACATTATTTTTATTCTAGACAATTAATGCAATAAATCGTAGAAATTGTAGTTGGAGAGCATGTTGGTTTGTTTACTAACCTCTCCCATATTAGCAAGTTCTTTTTTGAGTTTATTTGCTAACTTTTTTTCTGTTTTGGCGGCAGTTTTAACAGCCCCACTAACTTTGTTCTTATTCTTTTTTTTACCCATATTAACCTTAGTTTAAATGAGTTTAAAGACTACAATTAAATCCTTTAATGTTTTTATTTATTTAAAATTGAATAATATAGCGAGTTGCCACTTGCCACTGTGATTATTGACATTAGACAGTCCTGAGTCCATGTGTAGTTTGACATTACCTTCTAACCATAGAGAAAGAGTATAGCTCTTTCAAAGAGCAGTATAATAATACGGGTAATTAGGTACACAATAAGCGAAAACAAGAGAACAAAATATAAGTTATAGTTTTACGATGAGATCCTTATCGATACAAATTTTTGAATCAATCAACTTCACTACTTTATAAAAATCCGATAATATCTTAGGTATAGAATGGCATTTTAACGTACATAAAATTGAATAAATGGACTTTCTTATATTGACTTATGTCAAATCATCAAAATTGTAATGACTTTGACTTGCTGTTATTGTATTTCTCATTTCTATCATATAGAAAGTCTTCGTATCATTTTGCATACGTATTGTAAGGGCTTGTATAAGATTTTCATTACAATAATATATTTACAAAAATGTTGTAGAATATGACATCAAAAACTTATTCATAAAACTTGTTCCCTTTTGTTTTTCTAATATTTCTTCCTTACGAACTTAACATTTAAAATGACTACTCCTGGGGCCTCGGTAAGTTTTAGTTTTTATTTTTACCATGAAAATAATACACTTACATTTTCAATTTTTATCTTGTCCAACTCCATAGTATGTGTAGTAAGTATGCTTTAAATTTTCAGTCGTCGGCATCGGTGCAAGAGTTTAAAATCAGAGTGCCAAAAAATGTTAAGAAAAAGTATCATGTGATGCGATTCAATGCTACTCTAAATGTGGATTTTGCGAAATGGACTCATGTTAAGATGGAAAGAGAGAACAATATAAAAGAATACAAAGGAATAGAGGAGGATATGCCCAAGTATGTACACACCATTTTTTTGCATTTCTCATAAGAGAGGTATTTATAAATGCGAGAGGAATAAGTATTAAGCAGCAAGTATTATTTAACGTCTTCAATGAAATGTATTACGCTTAAAACATTTAAATTACTTCTGTATGACACTCTGTCATTGCCATTGATGATCCTTGTTATATATGTTTTGTGGTAGTCGAGCATGCTTCGGCACGAATTGAGCCAACTTGCACTGGGGAAATACCACATTCCCACAGAAGACCGACAAAATAGCATTCTGCTGTGTTTCTGCTTTTGCAGAAGAATTAATTTACATTTTACACTTATATATGTTTTCCATATTTAAATCTAGTCATAATAAAAGCGTTTAGGGAGAAATGGCTCTTCTTTGTTACATATATAATGAATAAAAAATGTTTTGTTAATGGCAATTTCATAACAGGTATGGTGCCGGATCAGAATACGGCCGTGGTTTAAGAGAAGAAGCAAGAAGGAAGAAGTTTGGTATTATTTCAAGGAAATATAAACCGGAAGATCAGCCTTGGATATTGAAAGTGGGAGGAAAAACTGGGAAAAAGTAAGATGTTATTTGATCATAAATTAACTGAATTAACATATAAACTGCAATTCCAAAAAATACCGACTAACACACATGAGCAATTGGACTGAGTTAGCCTAGCTATGAGGCCCGGAGTATTTAGAAAAATTAATGACTAACATTTGTTGAAAATAACAGTATGTTTGTTTTGATTAATGTGAAATCCTGAATTGTTCAATAATGCTATATGTGTCTTCTTTATCAGTGTCTTTCTCATATATTTGAAAGTGCTCATAACAGTCATAACATAAATGTTTTTAAGAATAACAACATATGAAGTCAACCTTTATGTTGACAAAAAAGACACAAAGACAAACAGAATGAAAATTATACATTGCTTGCAATGTGCCATACATTGTATTCAGCGAGGGATCGCGCATTATATTTCGTTCATTGCGGGTTTTAATCGCGATTGCCGAGAGCAGTGAAGATTTTGGGAGAATAGCGGAACATATGGTTTAAAACAAATTATTTTTTCCATAATTTGTTAGGTTATATTTATAATTCACATTTAACATTATCAAACATAAAAGTTATACAAGAAGATTTCCTTTTCATTTTTGTTTATATGTTTTAGGTTCAAGGGTATCCGTGAGGGAGGTGTCTCAGAGAATGCGGCGTACTATGTGTTCACGCACGCAGCTGACGGAGCTATTGACGCATATCCCTTGCAAGAATGGTAATGCTTTGATATGAAATACGTGATAAGAACTTTTAATTCGTTCTGCGGCTTCGCTTGAGTGACAATAATTATCATCCATAGTTCATCTGAACTTTGAAAAATTCCCGAAACCACCAGAAAGAAAAAATATTTTATAAAAAAATGGTCCAGGCATTTAGAAGAAGTTCAATTAGAAACACACAGAGACAAAAAATTATTTAAATATTTTGAGATATTAAACAAAATTATTTTTGTGATTCCAGGTACAATTTCCAACCTATTCAAAGGTACAAAGCATTATCAGCTGAGGAAGCTGAACAGGAATTTGGCAGGTAAACTTTTTGTTTTTGCATCTATACTAACATACAAAGTTGAGGTTTGTTTGTTTGTTAATCTCAGGAACTACCGGGCCGAATTTGCTGAGATTTGGTACGGAGATAGTTCGAGACCTGAGAAAGGACAAATGAAATGGGAGTTTTAAACCTGAAAATCTTATTATTCCCATAATCCCATTGGGAATGGAAATGATGCTGGGAAAACCCAGAATTGTTACATATAAAGTGCCTTACTTATACTATATTTATATATATACAACTCTAAATAGATACCGTTATTAATATTATAGATTAATAGTTATCTAAATATAATATATAAAATTCTTATATGTCAAGTTAAAACCGACATATAAGGTCCGATTGTCCCCCACTTCCCAAGGCCCTGTTCCATTACCAAGTATACCCAGGGGCCGGTTTCTTTCAGACGTAACAAAGTGATTAACTACTTTTCGTTGATGTTCCGAAAGCGAATGCGAGGCGACGACGCGGCGGAGGAAGAGGACCCGGACGAGAAGAAAACCAAAACTTCCAAAGCTAAAAAAGGTTTTTTTTTTAATAATATATTGAGTTTTTGTGTGTAAATGAGTTATATAAATATATAAACAAAGAACGCTGATAAAAAATTGACATTTTTATTTTTTTTCTATGGGCATTTTTTTCTCCATTGATACATATTCTATTTAGAAATATTGTTATATGGCCCTCTATATTGTCCTGCCATTTGGCATATTTATTATCTGATTTGTTCCTATTTGTTTCAATGAAATCATATTAATGTTGACCTTTATACAAGTTTTTTTTTTTATTTTAAATATTTTTTACCAATATCAATATTTAACAATATCGCCATTTACAGAATTGAAGATCTCGGACATGGACGAATGGATCGACTCGGACGACGATTCGTCGGGCTCAGAGGGTGAGAAAGAGAAGGAAGATAGCGACTCGGGCGCTAAGAAGAAGAAGGACAAAAAAGGTAAGCGATCCGAGGATTTTTTAATCTTTTACCATTCGACGTAGAGAACGGTGCAATGTACGTTAGGAAAACTTTATGCGCAAAGCAATGTGTAAGCTAAATTAAACTTTATTGCGTTATTGCTAAAATTGCTATTTACGTGAAATCCTGGAAGCTGAACCTGGTAGAAATATGTTTTACAAGAATTGTTTTGCTTTGTCTATTTTTCATGTTATTTTTAAAACATTCTAAGCGGCTGTGACTAAAAAGAAGAAGAAAGTAGAGGACGAAGCTTTCGAAGAGAGTGACGATGGTGATGAGGAGGGACGTGAGAGGGACTACATATCGGACTCCTCTGAGAGGTCAGTGTCAATTCAAGTTAATTTTTTTTTTTTTATATTTTTTGATTTCACTTAAAGATAAAGACTTTTGCAATGCTTCTACAGATTATAGATGGTTTGTATTTAATTTTTATAAAAAATATGCGACTCTTAAATTGAAGTTTTCGAGCAGAATTAGCACAGATTATATTTCTTTTTAGTATTCTAAATGTGAACACTTATGTCATTTTTTTTTTTTCACAGTGAATCCGACCACGAGACCAAAGCCAACAAAGAACTCAAAGGAGTTGCTGAGGAAGATGCGTTGAGGTATATTTTACCATATAATAAATATATATCATATATTATATAACAAGATAAATGTGAAATATTAACCACAACACATTTAAATTGTTTTTGTTGTGTAACATTGTATGTGGATGTAATTAAAGTCTCTTAATAGATAAAAGACATTTGAAAATTGTAATTGCGGAACATTTCAAATGAGGTTCTGTAAAGTACACGCCTGATATAACAGAATCATAATAATATTATGTAATACTTGCTTTTGTCCGCGTCTTCGCACGCGTTTAATTCGGCCTGGTTTAATAGATTTTATTATACATATAAACTTTAATCACTCTATTAAACAAAAAAACCGTTAAAATCCTTTGCGTAGTCTTAATGATTTTACCATACATAGGGACAAAGAAATCTACTTTATTTTATACTGTATAGTGACAAAAAAATCAATTTAACATTAAATTTATTATATGTTTATTAGTTCAATGGATTAATTGAACTCGTAAATAAACTATCGTTCCGTACCTTCCTTGCCCTAACAACAAGTCCGGCGAACTGAGCCAATATGGCTTATTTTGAACTTCCACACTTTTCTTGTTGTTATTATATTTGTATATTGGCCTACTCAGTTTCTAGGCCCTTGGGTTAAATTGTCTTTCTTTTCTTATGCATAATCTTGCTTAGTTTCCCACTAATCATTACACAACCCGCAAGATTAATGTTTGTCCATAACGTATCCCTTCCAGGAAACTGCTGACCTCAGACGAGGACAGCGACGAGGAGGAGGAGCAGAAGCAGGAGTCGGAGCAGGAGGACGAGCACACCAAGGAGGGGGAGGAGAGGGCCAGCAAGCTCACCAAGAAGAAGAAGAAACCGGACGATAAGAAAGGTGCGGGCAATGGTGGTGGTTCAGGCACCTGATGATGAAGAAAATGTTAGAGTTGAGAGAAACGATCGTGCAAAATTTAATTGTATTTTTTATTTTATGTACACATTATTATCTAAATCAGTAGGGGTTTAGTTTGAAGAAAAAATATTCCATGCGATGTTATTATATATATATATGTTAACCCCGAACCTTGCCCTACGAAACAATCAGCTGATGAAGTGTATGTAGAATTGAAATGTAAAATGTTGTTAATAAGACAGTTTCAGATTTGAGTAATCTATGTTTCCAGAGTCTGAGACGGAGTTCAGCTCGGATTCAGACACGGATCCCGAGAGCAGCAGCAGCAAGAAGCCAAAGAAGAGCAAAAATGGCGATAAGAGTTCTGCTAACGGTAAGATTCGTTTTGGATCACGAGGCGGGATCCATGATATTTTTTATTTTAAGAAAATTTTTGTTATTTGGTCCGATTTTAGAATCTGGAGAAGAAAAAAGAAGGAAGCTATCATATTGACTGCACTTTTTTGAGTGTGTTATCTCATAACTGTTTACTAGGTGAATCGATTTACATGGATTTTTTTTTAATTATTACTTTTTTAACCTCCTATGTGGGCCCCATTTAAATTTGGTCTAGTTCTGACAATTTGAAGGTGGCGAAAAATTAAATTTTCTTTTAAAAATAACGATGTATGAGTATGAGGTGTGTGTGTTGGCAGCGAGCGCGGCGGGCAGCGCGAGCACGTCGCGCGCGGGCACGCCCACGCCCAGCGCGGCGCAGGCGGCCGTGGCGGCGGCCAACGCGCACGCCCACCCCCACGCCCACGCGCCCGCCAAGCGCGCCAAGCTCGACCCGGCCTACACGTGAGTAGCTCCCGCCGGCCCACCGGCCGCCCTGGCCCAGCGTGGCCCAGCGTCGGCCAATGTGTGGCCAGTGTGTATTGGTTGAGGTGGTGTAGCTCTCTACATCTATCTGTATAAGATCGGCCTGAACGTGAGCTGGCCCGCTCTGGGCCACAATGGGCAAATGTGTGACGTTGTTGATACTGCGTATCTCTTTATATTTATGTGTACAAGAGTTGCCTACACGTGAGCTGGCCCGCGTTGGACCACTTTGGGCCAATATATGACGTTGTTGAGGCGGTGTATCTCTTTAAGTATCTAATGCGTCTGAGAATTATTTAAGTAATTGTATCCGTTCAAGCCAGGCAAACTCGACAGCTTGCCTCGGCCTAAAAAGTAAGTGCTGGCCCACTGTGGCCCAGCGTAGGCAAGCCTTTTGGAGTTGTAACTCTATCTCTTTGGCCGTGTATTTCTCTATATATATCTGTACAAGGTTAAGTTGGACCCCACTTACAGTGTCACATTTTGATAGTGCGTGTTGTTTTATAAAATTATTTCTATTTATAAGCTACCCTGAGAAATGCATGACTTATTAGCTAATATATGACATATTCTTGCTATAAAAGAATAAAAAACTACTCGTACATAACCAAAAATAAAAAAAAAGCCGCGTCCCTACAAAAAAAAAGTTCGCCATGATAATGAACCGAGTTAAGAAATATATCGCTCGATTCCCAGTGAATGCGGCGTGACGGAGGAAGCGGTGAGGCGGTACCTGGCTCGCAAGCCGATGACCACGACGGAGCTGCTCACCAAGTTCAAGTCGAAGCGCACCGGCGTCAGCAGCGAGCGCCTCGTGGAGACCATGACGCAGATACTGAAGCGGATCAACCCGGTCAAGCAGAATATCAACGGGAAAATGTACCTTAGCATTAAGAATACTTGATTTTTCAATAAAGCTCTTTGGTTAGAAGTGTGTTTTTTTGTATGAGAATTGAGATTGGTACTACTCGAAATAATATGTCGTGACTGTTTCGCTCGTTCTATATATATAGCCTATAACCTTCCTCAATAAATGGGCTATCTAACACGGAAAGAATTTTTTTAATCGGACCAGTAGTTCCTGAGATTAGTGCGTTCAAACAAACAAACTCTTCAGCTTTATAATATTAGTATAGATAGGTACCTTAGTATTGAGAATACATGATTTTTATAAAGCTCTTTTGTTAGAAGCATGTATAATGGGGTATTCAGATTGGTACCTATTATTCGAGAAAATTATATATTAAAATAAATAATTCGTGATGAAAACAATTATTGTGGTTGTGAGAAACAACGGTTGTACGCATGAAGTTATATTATAAAATATGTATAATGGAATGTAATACGTACGTAATAGATTTATTGATGCCAATATGTGTAATACATTGTAATCAAGTTTTTTGAATTTAGCATTACTAAACGATTTAATACTATGAGAGATTCTATTAAATTTTTAACTTTACTACGCAACTTAAAAGATTTCCGTCCGCGGATTCGCTCGTGGGCCATGGTGCACCTACATAAACCGACATTTTGTACTTCGTCAATTTTCTAAGTCACGGCTTTAGATGCATATATCTTGTCAATCTTTTTATTTTAATAAAAACCTATTTACCAATCATGGATTTATCATGATGATGTAATTGCAAGTTGCGAATGTATTTTTTTACCCCCATTAACGTGACATATTGATGTCCAACTCTAAAAATTATTGTCAAAATCGGCCCAGTGGCTTAAACGTGCTTGACGCACATACAAACAGGATAACTTGCAAATCATCACTTTACGGTCCATAAAAACTACAGTACCTGGATGACCGAGCTTAGCTCGGTTTAACTTCGTGAAGTTAGATTGTTTATAAGCGTTTTTTTTCCAAGATCATTTAGGCATTTTAAGTGAACACGTGCATTAAGAAGACACAAAACAATATAAACAATTAGTCTAACCTCAAAGCAAACACTCGTTGACTTCGTTACTTAACAACGCCATCTGCTGGAACTTTAATTATTCGCCAAAAAATAGTATTATTATTCGCCAATAGATGTCAGGAAGAGTCATAATAAATTAGGACTACTCAAACGCCTCGTATTTGTTAAAAAAGTAAGTTTCAGTCGCTAAAACACGAATATGACATTTTCTAAAAAAGATTCCTAGCTAGATCGATTTATCGCCCCCGAAACCCCCTATATACTAAATTTCATGAAAATCGTTGGAGCCGATTCCGATATTCCAATTATATATATATATATATATATATATATATATATATATATATATATATATATATATATATATATATACAAGAATTGTTCGTTTAAAGATATAAGATATTGAATAGCAATTACCTACTCTTTTCAAAATATTCAATGAAAAAGTGTTTATATACAGAAATGTTCTGATTACTTCAGATAATCGATCATATAATATTCAGATCATATAATATGTTTTGGGGATAGCAACGTCACACATGAAAAAAATTAAACTGCATTAACAATTCTTATGTTTTATTCCGCAAAATAATGTTATTGACATTAAATATCACAGACAAAATCATAAGATGCTTAATGCTTATAAATTTTGAGCATACCAGATGCATATCGTGCTTAAACTTGTATATCTTAAATATAACATTAGTCTAAGACAAGGCAATGAAATATTATTAATTATAAATCTAATTAATTTCATTTAAAGTACTCATAGTCGTTCATAACAATTCACACAACTTTTTATTAATTAGTATCAAGAAGCGTTAGGCATGCGACATATTAATTAAATTTATTTTCATTAAAATGTAGAAAAAAAATAGCACAATAAATGTAAAAATATATTTAGTACAATCATAAACTTATGTTTAGTATATTGTATAATAGTATTTACAATAACTGTGGAACAATTTAACAAAATTTAAATACTTTTTCGCAAGTATTTGTGCACCGTGTGGAAGTATAAGGGTAAGATCACGATATCAATGGAAGCGATTCGCGGGCACGGCAAATTATAAGCGAATATCATCAATTAGTTTTGACCATTTATACGTGCAATTTAGTAAATATATTGTGTAAAATCAGTGAAATAGTAAACATTTTATGTAAAATAAAATCTGACATTAATACTATGTAACAATATTTAAAAAAATTCATGTAAATAGGGATTTAGAACATACATCCTTCCTCGCCAATAAAAGTACCGTATTAAATGCATTTTATTGTTGGTAAACTACGCACTGAGAGATTTTTCAGACGTTAAAACACCATACAAGTCGCTCCCGCATCCGCTCGTCGCTTGTGTTGTCGCCAAACATGACCCTTTTGGGAAATTGAATTCTATTTCAATAAATGCTAAATAATTAATCTAAGTAACAGCCTTGTCTTTCTCGCCTTCGTCTGCTGAACCTTCATCGTCGACTTTAGACCTGAAAATATACGTGTGATTAATTAAATATTTACTTATTTAACTAACAAGGAATCAATTAGATAAAAAATACGCAAGCGGCTACCGTTTTTATCAGTTCCTATCTTAATGAACTTTTATTTAACACTTTTATTAAAAGGAAATGAATAAAACAAATTGAATAAAAAAAATTTACGACTTTAAACTCTTTAGGCAACTATAATAAAAATATGTTAAAATTATTCAATTTATTGAATTTATCATTACAACATTTTTAACAATTTAGTTAATACAATAAAAGACGCAATTGACAGTTTTTCGAGTACTACTATTGTAGTGTAATGCAGTGTATTGAACTCAAATACAGTGTAGTGCTACTATACTGTCGCAAGAACAAAGCAGTGTAGAATAGTGTAATGCAGTATTATATAGTGTAGAGCAGTTTTATGTTGTTCTAAGCAGTGCAGGATAGCTCTGTGTAGTGAAAGAGTATCAGCAAAGTTGGTTACGAGTAGTATGAGCAGTTTAGGGCAGTGCGGTGAATAGCAGTGTAGTGTAAGTACATAAACTTTAGTATTGCGTACTACAGAATAGTCTAGTGCAAAACAGTGCATTGCAATATATATGTACTGCAGTACAATGCAGTGTCAGTGTACTGCAGTACGCCGCAGTGCAACGTACCCGCAGAAGGTGTAGGCGCGCACGGTGCGCTCGGCGTCGGCGACGGTCTGCGGCATGCGGCGGCGGCACGTCTCGGGCAGCGCGCCGCACACGCCGCCCGCCGCCAGCGCCGCGCCGCCCAGCAGCACCAGCGGCAGCGAGCGCCACACGCGCTCCTGCGCACACGCACACACACACACACAATGAGAACTCGGTGGTGATATTATATAATGATATAAGTTGCTAGCTATCAATTAAGTTAGACGATTGACGAGTTCATAGAAGCAACAAATTTGAAATTTGAAGTCTTATTTTGTCCCACAATTTTTATATACTGACGAGTAATAAATTTGAAACAATGCGACAAATTAGGATCAAACTATTGTATCAAATCATTTTCGATTTCGAAAAAATTCTAAAAAAGTTCTACTAATCGCATACGCACCGAGAAGACAACGAACGGCGACAGCACGGTGGCCACGTAGCCGCTGACGTGCACGAGCGAGCAGCCGGACGCGCGCGCGCCCGTCGGCAGCAGCTCGGCCGACCACTGGATCGCGGCGTTGTACGCCATGTTGATCATGAACCGCGCCAATATGGCCAGCGTGACTTGCGGGATGCCTGCGTGGGTTCATTGTGCAGAAATTAAATAAGCAAGGTGAAGTAGGCGGATTGATCGAGGAATGAAAGTGTAACAGTTTATAGAGGAATTTTATTGTAGAAACATATAGATACCTGAATACCTATGAATAACTTTTTATTCCAGGAAGCCGGAACACAGGCATTTCAATTCTGTTATACAATGTCCTTCACCTATTCTCATGTTACAGTCGTCATTACATTATGTGTGTGATGTTATTACATATTTTCTGTGACGGCTCAAGCGGCCATAGGATTCGATATATAATTTACGAATACTACCTTAAAGTCATTTCGTTTTTAAATTATATCTAATTTTATCGAATTCTATAGTTTCTTTTTACATTTGGGAGACAATAGCGTTTTTTTGTTTTATTTCGTTACAAATGATGAATCTGGACCTAAAATAGATCCCTGTGTTACACCAATGATTAGCAACACACCGCAAAATCTTCCATCATTTTAACATCAATGGTTTGTATCCTATTCTGAAGATATGAAACAACCCAAATTATGCCGCAAACTTAGCTCACCTTTTGGTACAAAAGCAGCAATTAGGGCCAAAGTTCCAGATATAATCAATGGTCCTCCTGCGAGATTTCTACGACCCCATCTGAGAACGGAAAAAGTTATCTTAAAAAGCTGAACTCACGGTGAAACGGATAAGCGAAAATTTCTTATTAAATCAAGCTTCAAATTAAATAATTGCATAAATAGTTCCTAATATCAAAACAAACAGAAGTAAACGTTAAATCTATAAATGTATATGATAATAAGAACCACTTCAATTTCAGAGCCATAAATTTTATAGAAATATATGGAGTTGAATATGATTCGAGATTACCCCATCAGAATCAGGACTCCTATCTATCAATCTCAGTAGCGGAAGCCAACATAAAGGTGATGAAGAAATTTATTCCCAAGACTTTAAACATCCCCACCAATCCATCGACTACAGAGCTACTTATAAAACCATAACTCAAGACCATACACCCACCTATCGAGTACCAGCGCTAATAAGGCGACAGATGGTATTTCCGTAGCGGAAGTCAATGTGAAAGTGATGAAGAAGTCCAGTCCCAGGCCTTCAGACATTCTCACGAGCCCATCGAATATGAGCGCACACGCCATGTACACGAAGATCATGAGGATCAGCATGCGACGGAGGGGCGGGCTCTTCAACACGTCCTTTATGGACTCGTTGGACTGCCGGGTTTGGCTTGCCGACACCTGGAGAATGAATAAGAAAAATTTATCAGACTTTTACCATAATATACAAACAAAATTGAATAATTACACTTTTAGATTTCAAATTAAATAATATCTGATACTTCCATCGAGTTCTCAGTGGATACTTACAATGAATTCATCTAAAACGTCGTCAGGAATTTTTGTTCCGTTGACTTTTTCGAAACGTTTCAATACTTTAACTGCTTGGTTAACCCGACCGCGCGATGCTAACCATCTGAAAAATATGGAAACATACTTAACGTTATCTGACTTTAACGGTTGAGTTTGCCTTATATGAATGGTTATTCCGTCGCAAATTCACATATTCTGGAGTATTTTGAGAGAAGAGAGAAGCGGTAGCTGCCCATAGGCAGGCTGGTGCCCCACAGCACACACACCAATCCAGTCCACCGCAATGCCCCACTCACCTAGCGCTCTCCGGCACCACGAACGGCACAAGCAGCGTGATGCCCATGGGCAGGCTGGTGCCCCACAGCAGCAGGCGCCAGTCGGACGCCCACACCGCCAGCCACGGCAGCGCCAGGCAGCCGCCGCCGAAGTACAGCGCGATGGACATGTTGCTCACCCAAGTGCGGTGCCGCGGCCCCACGTATTCCATTGCTGAGGGTCAATTGCATATTGACATTTTTTGCATGAAATTTACATTCGTTAAAAATTATATGAGTTCCCTCTTTTTGTCTACACTGTGACTCTAAACCTACTGGATAGACAGTTCGACGTCGAATAATTAACGACTGAATATCGAGGTACAACTGCTGCGTATACGCATACGCTTGTTGCTCAGTCTATCTTTTATCCTACCTCATAGTTATAACGGCCGGTGCCTATGTAAAAATAGTCACAAATAATACCATTCTAGGTATGGTATAGATCTAAAATAAATTCAAAGACATATCTTAGGCTGATTCAAAAATGTAATTTTTTTATTATCAGAACAGAAAAGGAAATAACGTATGTTATCATTTATGTATTAACTATGAAAAAACCGCTGAGGTTATAGATAAGGGAAGGTGAAAAACTCCAGATTCAATAATAGGACAAAAAGATAAAAATTTCCTATGCAGCTCAAAAATAATCATCTACACCAGGCTAAAAACGCTTTTTTTAAGAAAGTCGATTGAAAATAAAAGACAACATATTTATAAGAGAAAGAGACAATTTACATATAAGATTTATGTCCCTTTAGTTGCCTTAATTATAAGATTCTTTCCTTGTGGTCACCCGACTATTTTGCAAACAGCTCACTAATTAATTTGATATTTAATAATTGTTAATTATGTATTATATTTTAACATTAAATTAAAAGTGTAATTTACCTAAAATGTACAAAGCCATGAAGCAAGAATCATACGACATGCCGACGAGGAATCGGCAAAACGCATAGTCCCAAACTCCAGTAGAGTAGATAGTTGCAATACCACCGACGAGTGCTATTAAATTTGCCCCTGAAAATAAAGTGTTTTGGTTCTAGAATCAGATCTTTCTGAGAGAAGTAAACTTTTGTAAGTTTTTCCCGAAAAGTGGTCTTAAAAAAGGAGGAAATTGTAAATATATTAAATATATCAAATATCATGTTTTTAATAATAGTTAAGAGTAACTTATTTTCTCTCGAAATATCTGCAATATAATTGGACAAAATATATCTACGGCAGAGACATTAAAGGGTACAATGAAAACTTCTGTAATAAATAAGTAAAGACGTGCTGCGATGGGACAAGTCCAGATTGAGGTAATCATTCTGCTATCCAAATCACTATTTCAATAGAATTGTTCGAGAAATTTCCAGAATAAGACATTCACCTACATACAAATTCTTACCAACCAAGGACGGCACTCTGCCGTAGAAGTCAGCGATCCAGCCGAACAAGATACCGCCAACGGTGGAGCCGCCAAAGAAGATTGCCTGAGTGAGCGGTACGTAGCCAGCGTTCTCACACACCCAACCACGCTAAAAGTAATTCATTTAAGGAGGGTTTAATAAACAAATTTTGATGAGGGGCTAATAAACAATTTTTTTAAGATTAGGGAGATGGAAATTATGCACGAAATCGTAGTCATTAAAAGGTTCGATTGATAGATGTATCTAATATGTAGTAGTAATATTATGGAGAGGCTTCTTTTATTTCGTTTGTTTGTATTTTTGTTTGTTATCACACAATAACCATTGGAATGATTTCAAAAGCTTCAATGAGCTATACGCATATGTTTAACACGGACAAAAGCCGACGCGAACTTCTAGTAAGTAATAAAGACTTATCTACCGATTTGTCTCTATGTACAAAATTCTTCTGAAACATACAAATACGCAGTCTAAAATATACAAATTTCCCGGAAATTAGATTTACCACATTTTCGGCCATATATTTCTTTAATATAGCATTTGAGATCATAGAATTGTGCTTCATAGTTAAAAATAAAATAACCTTGCAAAAATAACTCGTACAACACAAGAAGGCGGAGGGAAATTTCCACTTTGTTTATATTTGCCACAGTTTTCGTTCACACAGGGGTGAGTATTAAAAGAAATAACAACTTTTCCAAATAATTCTATAATTCAATGTCCAGTCCTAACTGGTAACAAATTTTATATAATGATAGTGATACTCAATACACTAGTTATTTTAGACTTTAATTTTACCGTTTAAACTTTAAATTAATGTATTTATAATTGGGACCTTGGGAAACAGTTTGTCATTACAGGATTTTTAGATATTTTTTATTAGAACTTTACATATTCATGCTTTATGATTGCCTGATTGATCTGGGTGATATGCGTCCCCATACGCTGATAGTGCTATTTATATGGAAACTATTTTATAGCGCCATTAAAACGACCCGCAACCAATTGAACAGTGGTTGTCTGTTTGCTTTGGATACCTTACTGCTATTGTAACATTTTCCAACAAATTTTATTACTATCGGTGTACTTTACCCAAATGATGTTAAAACTTCGTAAACGAATTGAACTAAACAATTTGGAATAAGAATAAGAATAAGAATGTGCATTTAAATAAAACGAATATAAATATGTTGTTCATAACTCTCTAGTAACTCGTCCCGGGTAAACCTCACCTCCAGACTAAACAAAAAATTGCGTGTCTATCAATAAGGAGTAAAATAACTTTAATACTTTTGTAATTTTTATGAGTTTCTTTAGCAGTATCTAAGAAGAGTATTCCGCGTTAGTTAACATTTCTTTAAGATACTCACTTCGCTAACAACAGTGTGGTAGGGAATGTCTCCCAGCTGGAACTCCCACCCATTCTGGCACGGTATGAGGCTCGCGTTTACCGGTATGACCATGTCGATCAGCACTTGTGTCCAATTAGCGTCATACATCAGACATTTCTCCCATTCGTCATCGACTCGCGGGGATATTAAATTCCGTCTGTAATGTAAAAGATTATGAAATTGCTGGCCTTTATACGGTTAAATATATATTATATTAATATTTATATTAATATTTATATTAATATTTATCAATATTATTGTTATCGTCATCAGTACATATTTTCTCACAGCAGGGATACAGGCTTTCTGTGTCCTATGAGGAGAACAATCAAGGATTTGTTTGGATGTTTGTCCGTCAATTACGCTGAACGTACACATACGGGGTATGAGCAGACCTAGGTGATAGGATACTTTTTATTCCGATTAAATGCTCCCTTGCGATAAAACAGGAATCTTGATATCCGGGCGGGGCCGGGAAGAGCGTTTAGTAGGTTATAAGCCAACCCGCTGCCCAAGCGCGGGTAAACAGGTGATAGTGGAGCTATTTCACAATTTGTTATTGTTTATTGTTTAACTGATGATTAAATGATTTGTACAGTGCATGTAGTGTAAATTTTTTATGACATGATGACATTTTTTTTGTAATATTTTATATTTATGTATCGATCTGCATCTTCTAATGAGTCTAAATAAACAAATTTGATAATATAATGCTGAATGATATTGAACTAAGATAATGTACTCCTTCTATCGCGAGACTAAATCTTGAAAGGCGTTAAATAGAGGTTGAACATATTTTATATGAGAAATCTTAATATAATAAAAATGGTCGGGGTGTAAGTCTGTACATTGAAGATATTTGGATTTTTTTTGTGGGGCGTTTTATTGTCGATATTGAAGTATAAAATGCAACTTAAAAAATTGTTGTCTGTCTGTCTGTATCTCGAATGAGAATCACGCAAAAACTACTAAACGGATTTTGATGATACTTGGTATGGTATACTACTCCGAGGAAGGATATTATTTGCTTTTCATCCCGGAAATCGATACAGTGTCTGAGGGGGGAAGGGTAACTAAGTGTATATTGACAAACGCGAACGAAGTCGCTAGTAACGTTATGAGCACGCAAGGAACGGGGTATTTGTGAGTATACGTATTTCTTGTGTATGTAATGTAAACGGTTTTCATTAAAATCGACACTATTGTCCAACGGAAATAAGGAAAATTTAATTAAAGAAAAATTCCGCGCAAGCTATTGGTATTTATATTGAATTGTATCATAAATAATGTAATAATATGTCGTTTTCTTGAGGAAGGTGAAGCGTTTTTATGTTCCCATTAGGCATTGTACACGCTGTAATAATTTATAAGGAGTTAAGCCTTCGCCTTGTAACATTTATAGTTACGTTATTAACAATACTAGCTTTCCGCCCGCGGCTTTGCCCGCATAGTCACAGGAAAGATAGACCCGGGGTTTTCCAGGCATGCTCCCGTTCCCGTGGTATTTCCGAAATAAAAACTTTCCTATGTCCGTCTCCTGGTTCTAAGCTACCTCTGCAAAAATTTTCAGCCAAATCGGTTAATTTGTTCTTGAGTTATAAGTAGTGTTACTAACACCACTATCTTTTATATATATAGATATGGTAAAAGTTATAGATAAATCCAGTCGTTATCTAAACATCTCTTATTAGTTTTTATTTTATTTGTGTACGTCAGGTTAGGTTAAATATCGATTCAAAGCAGATTGTCGTCTTTTTCTGAACATAATATTGTATAGATTGTAAATATAAAATATATCAAAACAGAGAAAATGTTGGTACCCATATTCATCATCGTCATCATCATCATCAGTTTTAAGCAGTGGTGATGTTATCCACATGTGCAGATAAATTGAAAAAATCAATTTATTTCCTGCACTCTCGTCCGGTCTCGAACCCCGACTTATTGATTTTGAAGTCCGAGGTTCTGACCACTGAGCCACCACACTTTTTACCCAGGTACCCATATTATTTTTACATAACAATTTTCTTAGCCGGTGATATGGTCCAAATTATCTAAGGTTACAAGTACAAAGGAGGACCGCTAAGGTATAATATAACACATAATTGTTATTAAAATAATCTCATTATTTGAAATAAATCCATACTAAATTAATAACGTATCGTCGACGTATGTCAATCATGATTATCTCGCAGCAATGGATCGCCGTCACCCAATAACAATAGTTATCAGATTATAATAGATAATTTCCACTCTTGGATATCAATATTGTAGTCGACTAAACATAACCTACAATGAAGAAATGTTTGTATTTTAGTAAGTAATCGAACTCAATGAAATATTTAAACATAAGTTTTCTTACGATACATAAATAAATTAGGATCGTTCAGAAATTTCAAATTTTAGAAATAATATAAAGTATTGTCAAAATATTGTCTTGCAAAATTTGGTTTTG
Organism: Zerene cesonia; assembly: GCF_012273895.1. NCBI lineage: Eukaryota > Metazoa > Arthropoda > Insecta > Lepidoptera > Pieridae > Zerene > Zerene cesonia. Next base: position 9,243,392 of record NC_052112.1, on the reverse strand, counting down.
AAGTCGTTTGATTTTTTTTAATAAATCACAAACCACTTGTATGTTTACTCTCGAAAGCCGTAGGTGGTTGTATGATTATAATTATTCTAACTGCGGCTGTATCCCGTAGGAATATTGGGATAAAAATTCCTATGTGTTATTCCAGTTGTCCAGCTATCTACGTACCAAATTTTATTGCAATCGGTTCAGAAGTTTTTGTGTGAAAGAGTAATAAACATACATATATACATCCCTCCTTAAAAACTGTCGCATTTATAATATTAGTAGGATAGGATAAGTTTCTTCGTATGACTATTTTCATACATGTTACACTACGCAACTGTTACGTAGTCGATAAATTTTTACTAATCTGTTGCGATGATAACTCGTAATATAATATCATAACTAATCTGTGTCGGTAACAGAGGAAATAAAACTAATATTCGTATACTTAAAAAGCAAATGAAAGTAAAGATCTATTAAAAACTACTTTCCGTGAATGAAAAAAAAATGTAATGTTGAAAATACGATTAGTATAGTACGAATGCAATCTTTACGACTTTATGGCTGACAAGATATTTTATTAACAGTGTAGTTAAATCTTTTGAAAAGAGTATTTTCTCTTTAAGATAACGCCCATAATCCAAATCGTATTGAAATAAAAAATATAATCATTTTTATCTAAAATCCAGTATTCACAATTCTGCAAGTCTTCTCCGTAATTCAATTATAAAATAAAATTACACAGTGTTAAATCAATGCAAGTCAATATGTATGGATAGGATACAATGAGTACACTTTCGTTTCCATGGCAACGGTACCGATAGGGGGTAAACTCGCTGTTAGTAAATTTGTGCAGGGTCAAGAACGAATGTTATTTTTATAGTATTTTAATATTGTTTTAGCAGATAATAACACTAACGAACTGAGTGTTATCTACAAATGAGTTAGAGCAATTGCAGAAATTGATGAACCATCAAATTTTTGACCGTGCTGACTATTGCTTAATTTTTTTTAGTATATGTCGTTATAGCATACTTCTGAAAATTTCAACTGTCTAACTAACACGGTTTTTGAAATGTAGCCCTGGTAATGAACGAACTATTAGTAAAAGGGTCCGTTGGGCACGCAACCTTCAAAATGAGGGTAAATTGTGAGGTAAAAGGTATCAAAGTTGTTAATACAAATAGATATTTATATCAATGTTTATAATAATATATAAGCTAAATAGTGTATTAGTCATTCAATAAATCTAGGTCTAGGTTTAAAGGAAAACCATATAAATGAATACATTGAATGTTCTCAACATTATTATCCGTAATTATCAAAGTAAAGCTGTCTGTTTGACTACATGTAGTAAATATTCACAATTGATAACAATTAATTACTTAAAAAATGTGGTAGTTAAGTATAGTCAGTGATGAAGGAAACTTTAAAAATGTATAAAATTAATTTAAAAAATGGAAAAAAATTAAATTAAGTAATCAATCGATTATTATATATTAGGAATTTGTTAGATAGATTATTATATAAAAAAAAATCGACAATACGTCTATCGATATAATTCATACAATATTCTTAATCCCATTCAAACACTATTACTTTTAATCTCTATAATATATATTTAAAAAAAAAACTTTTTTAACTATACCTCACTTCAGCATCCAAGTGCTGCAACTCAGGCACCCTGCACCAATGGTTCTGTGGCGTAGCAGCAATGAACATCTGCACGAAGTAAACGAACGCGAAGAATATGCCAAACGGCGCCATCATGACGAACAGGAGCTTCTGGTAAAGCCCCATCTCGCCCATATGCATGATGACCGAGTCCAACGCGTCGCTGTCATCGCTCGGTTCCTTCTTGTTAAGCTCCTCTTTTACTTCCTGTATAAGAGGATACAGCTGGTTAATTATGATGAAAACAACCTGTTAAAATATCCTGAGATTCTTTAAGAACGTGTGGGTGTTTGCAAGAAGTATTGGCACAAATAATAATAATATACCAAGAACAATTCAATGATTTTATTTCTTTTTTTCGATTTTTACCTCAGAATTTTCGGCTGGGTGAACCGATTTAGATGGTTCTTTTATTATTTGCAAGCTGGTGTCTCCCGTTTTGTTACATTTAAATTTCATATATTTCTGACAAAATGAAGGTGTTTTTGGTGTTTGTTAGAAATAATTATTTTATCACCCATTTCCATGCAGTATTATTTTATAGTAAGATCCCATAGCCGTAAGGCACAACTTAATTTCTAAAGCATATAGCTTTCTGTTCTCTGCAGTTATTTTAGAACCTTCAAATTACTGATTTTACGTACCTATACAATCCACTTATTTCATTGTACCTTACTCGCATGTTGCATAAATACAAAATTAGATACTGTTCTTGTTATTAGGTGCTCGTTTAAAAAAAAACAATAATTATTATTAATATATTACACTTAGGTATGTTTTATTCAACCGATCATATTTCATTAATTCAATTTTTCCTTACGTTTCTATCCTATACGTAACGTATTCAGTGAAAATTATACAGCGTATCCCCAATGTATAACTAAAGCTTTTGCATCAAAACATGACCCCAAGGAAGAACGTAGATAGCGTATAGAAGGCAGTTTTTAGATATGTGGTACAAGCATGTTAATATAACTAGGTAAAATGCAACTAAAAACATAATTGACTTCATAAAATTACAGTATTACGCATATAGTACCTAAGTACATACATAGCACAAAAGAGATGCAATTACTTGCATGCAACAGTCGGTGAAAGATTGTATCTTGAAAAGCCATGTCCTTGATCGAACTGAAGAATAAAATGCCATTTAGCGATCCATTTTGTTATCTCGATTAAATTAATGATATTAGATACAATAATTGTAAAACGAGTATAGATAAGAATAGTATAAACATTGTTGTTAATAATAAACAGAAGCTGTAAAATTAGAAGTACATTGGTAATAGAATCGATCAACAAAGTAAATATTTAAAGCCAACTATAATGAACAGTGAAATAGTTGTGTAGATATAATTAGATATATTTTCAAACCTCAGTTCTTTTTGAATCGTTGAGAATCATGTCGCAACACACAGCACGGTCTAATGTTTTTTTTCACACTGACTTCTAACTGCACGTGAGCCTTTTTAATATTAGCTGATAAAGTTGTTATCAATGATACAAGGAAAAATGGACAGTAGTAAGCGATATGTATTTTGGATAAAATATTTAATTATGATGCAATATCTACACTAATATTATAAAGAGGAAGAATTTGTATTTTTGTTTGTAATCGATAAATTCAAAAACTATTGGGACGATTTAAAAATTCTTTCACTATGAGAAAGCTGCATCGCTGAGTGACATGGGCTATATAGGCTATAATACCGTGGGCGAAGCCGCAGCGAACTGCTAGTGGTTAATATATTTTTTAGTAAATAAGAACTGAGTAGGTTGATAAAGCTACATTTTGATCGTCAATTTTATTTTCTATGAAGCATTTGCTACGAATGAATATTATGTATTTACTCCACCCAACAACGATTTTTTTTTTTATGTCATAGCGGGCAGCTGAGCTGGTGGTTTGCCTGATGGTAAGCGATCACCACCGCCCATGAACATTCGCAAAGGTAGGGCCTCTGCGAATGCGCTGCCCGCTTTTTGGGGTAAGGGAAAAGGAAAGGATTAACGACTGGAAAGAAGGAATGGACTAGGACGGGTGAGGAAAAGGAAACGGGCCTCCGGCTCCCCCACTCACCGTACGAAACACAGTGGCATGCCACTATTTCACGCCGGTTTTCTGTGGGGGTGTGGTACTTCCCCGGTGCGAGCTGGCCCAATTCGTGCCGAAGCATGCTCGACTCCCACAACAAAATTGATAAGTCGTAAGTTTAATTTGTGAATACTATTGGTCTAACAGCGTGTTGACTCAAAGTCGGTAAATAAAATAGGTAATAAAAAATGTGAAAGCAGGTAATTATAGTAGGTACTATTTTAAAATGTATGTATGATGTTTATCCGCTATGAACTCCTAAACCACTGAACCGATATTTATAAAATTCTGCGAACTGGGTACGGTTTTATCAGTGGCGTAGCTATCAAAGGGCCAGGTGGTGCAGTGCACCAGGGCCCCAGAGCTCAGGGGGCCCTCTAACCTCAGCTTTGAAAGAGGGGAGGAGAGCCCGATTCTTTCCCTATGCTCCAGGGTCCTTGTCCCCCTAGCTACGCCACTGGGTTTTATTCTACTTGAAGGATACTACCCGGACGGAGCTGGGGCGAGTAGCTATTTATCTATACAGTACTTAAATTTCCATAACATTTCTATGCATATTATATATTTTTAAGACCCGGTGCAAAAAGAGGGGTATTATAAATTCGATGTTGATGTCTTTCTGTCTTTTGGTCTGTTGCAACACTGCTCTCAAATCTCAAAAAAAAAGGACTGATTTTAATGCGGTTGTTATTACATTTATATCAGAGCCTTGCAGCGGTCCAACATTGCTAAATGTTTGATGCAAATCGATCAGAGATGGCGGCCGCCAAAAAATGTCCGGTTAAATATTTCCTGCTATTTATTTATTAACATTGTGCTACAAGTATGGAATAAGATAATTAGTCGCAAACACGGCACGCTCATATGCCATCGCTAAGCTCGTAAAATTAAATTAACCTCAGTAAAATTAACAATTGTTTTACTGCAGTTAAATTGATGTTTTATTTCCTTCGCGAATACAACTTGTTATAAGTGAATATTTCAATACACTACTATTAAACATACACAACAATAAAAATAGTTTAAATTGGACACGGGAATAACCAGCTTTTAAATAAAAAAGGAATCTATCTCTCTACAAAGTCAGAAATATACAATCGAATTGATAACTTCTTTCTTTTCGATTCGGTTGCTAACTGATTCCACTTGGCTGTAGGTAAAAATTAAAAGGGTTGGTAACAAAGATTTTTGGATGGTTAAAAATAAGGTTCCCTGCAGTTTATAGGTTGACAAAAATGTGTCTCACAACATCCTAAAAATTCAAAAACCTACTGAAGCAATTTTATCTGTCAATTTAGTTAAGCTGTGTCCGTGTGTGTTACCTGTATGTATATGTGTATGTTTAAATATGTATATGTTATATATTACTAGCTGACCCGGCAAACGCTGTTCTGCCTTACTCTTATCCTTTAGGGGTATGAAAAATAGATGTTGGCCGATTCTCACACATACCCAATATGCACACAAAATTTCATATCAATCGTTCCAGCCGTTTCGGAGGAGTTTGGCAACGAAAACTGTGACACGAGAATTTTATATATATAGATTAGATATATGTATGTGTATGTATTATTTATATTTTATATATTTATGTATGTATCTATGTATGTGTATATATTATTTATATTTTATATATTTATGTATGTATCTATGTATGCATTGTTATTAATTTTGGTATATTTTTCTTTTTATTATACGTTCTATTCTTATAAACTCTGTTATTATTGCGCCTCCCTTTTACATTAGTATACCCTGCGTTTTTCCTTGTCCACCAGGTTGCCTGGAAGAGATCGCTGCTTAAGCGATAAGACCGCCTGTTGTGCTCTTCATGTTAATATTATGTTTTTATTTATATCCTGTTTTTTACTCTTCTTGTAAAGGTGCACAATAAAGAGTTTTTGATTGATTTGATTGATTGATCCTAATATTATACGCGAAAGTTTGTAAGCATTGATGGATGTATCGGTTACTCTTTCACGCGAAAACAGCTTATCGTATATATATGAAATTTGGTACAGATAGATTATAGTCTGGATAAGCACATAGGCTACTTTTTACCCGGGTACCACGCGAGTGACGCTGCTGGTTACAGCTAGTAAAATCCTTTTTATATAGCATATGTGTATATAACGACCACTCCTTGTATAATGTATATTATTAACATTCATCCACCAACATCCAGGCATCCACCCACAGCCCAACCATTTTCTGATATGAAAAGAATTTCAATTAATATGCTCGATGCAAATTTTCCATTTACCATATTCACACAAAAGAAAATATATAAACGTCAATATATAAACTGTTTTAAAGGGTTTCCCCTCGTTAGAAGTTACTTTCAAAGCTTTCGCCTCCGTTGCAGATTAAACCGTAAGCTACATACGCACAGCTAGCAAATTAAATGACCAAACACGCGACATGAAAGAAAGAAAAGTAAAAAAAAACACACATTTGAACTTGACACATCGACAAAAAAGAAAAAATAAACAACAAATAGATAGAGGGAGAAATATAGATTATTTTTTATCTCGAATGAATTTGGTACAAGCGGCTAATTAATTAAATACTTAATAACAAAAATACAGATAAGAACGATAGGGTTATAGTTACAAAAAAAAGAAAAAAAAACAAAGGTTATGATAAAACTCTTTACAAAAACCGACTATCCTGCTATGTAGCTAAGAACTATGACAATTTTATGATAAGATTTTCGTCATACTCATAGATAAAAAAGGAATATTAATTTAAAATGGTAGATAAAAACTTCATAAACAATGACTTTACCTTTTATCGATGTAGCATTATATTAAATTTACTGATATTCGAATAAGTTAAAGAACAGAAAAAATATCCACCAAAATATATAATTAATGACAGAAATAAATTTTCTATCCCCATTAAGCATTTATATTTATTAGTGTACACAGACTCAAAAGCCCTAAAATTTAACTTATTATGACATACATATAAATGAAAGCCACATGAAATAAAATTACATGTTCTCAATTGTGAACGCGAAACGCGCGAAAATTTCCCTCGTAAATTATTTGCGAGAACACACTCCGCTATCATGTTTATCTGAGACAGACAGACGGATTGAATAAATAACATCTGTACTACATATGCAGGTCAGAGCCTGACCTACATGCAAGGTAGCGTCATTTTCTTAGACTACTATAACGTATTTAACGTATATAGGTTTGTATAAAGTTGCGTCGCGTTCGTCGGTCGTGAATATTTTTTTTTTTAACATCTCTTCCTAGACAACTGGAGTGCCTGTTGTGTTTTAAAAATAACCGTTTTTTACTAAGTACATATGGATGTGCAAACAGATGTATAAGTATATACAAAAAACAAATCAATTTTTAATTTAATAAAAATAATAACTTTTTTCTGTATATCTGCCTATCTGCCTGTCCATCTGTTTGTTCCAGCTAATTTATGGAAGAGCTGGAACAACTGAAAAACTAAGTTTTCATATAATAAATAAAATGTCTTATAAACAATTTTATGCACAGAATTTATTAAGAAGCGCGGGTAGATTTAGTAACCTGTTGTGGCCATTTCTTCTCAGGGACAAAATGATTCTATCAAAAATATAGTTTACTCGCTGCGGCCCGCAGTTTTACCCGCATAAATCCGTATCCCGTAGGAATATCGAGACAAAAAGTTGCCTATATGTTATTCCAGTTGTCCAGCTATCTACGTACCAAGTTTCATTGCAATCGGTTCAGCAGTTTTTGCGTGAAAGAGCAACAAACACACACACATCCTTACAAACTTTCGCATTTATAATATTAGTAGGAGTATTAATTAGTTACTTAGACGTGTTACTAATACCTAGGATTGTATAATATTATTTGTGCTAATAATAATAATTTGCTTCTATTCCTAAATGTGTTAATAAATAGATTACATTTTGTACTTTTTCATACTACCACAAAACCATAATACTTATAAATAGCATATCATACGTCTAAAACAAAAAATGTGAATACCACAATAGGTTTTTTGTTAGGCTTACTCGTAGGTACGAGGTTTTTTTATCTATCATATTGATGATCTCATTTTAGGGTTCAGCAGCCATATGGAATACACAAACAGGTAGTTTTATTTTGTTCGGAGAATGAATTTTGTGCTACTAAGCAGTGGTGGCTCAGTGGTGAGAACCTCGGACTTCAAAACCGATAAGATAATCGGGTTCGAGACCGGGTGAGCTTGTAGGAAATAAATTGATTTTTCAATTTATCTGCGCATGTGGATAACATCACCACTGCTTAAACGGTGAAGGAAAACATCGTGAGGAAACCGGCATGTCCAAGAATTAAAAGTTCGACGACATGTGACATCTGCCAACCCGCACTTGGCCAGCGTGGTGGATTATGGCCTGAACCCTCATAGGAGGCCTGTGTCCCAGCAGTAGGAACATATATGGGCTGATGATGATGATGATGAATTTTGTTATAAACATTATCATATGATAAATAGAGGTAAGAGGTTAAGAGTAAACCTCATTTTTTATTTATTTTCTGTTATAGGGACAACAGAAATACATCATCTTTGTAATTTGCAATTGTCTAACTATCACGGTTCATGAGTCTGGTGTAAGACGGACGGACAGATAGACAGACAGACAGTTAATCATTGGTAATAGGGCGGGATCCCCTTTAACCCATTGGGTAAACCTAATAAGCAAGAAATATTGTCATTATTTTAAAATATTTTTTGTTTTTTCTATATATCTTAGTGAATTTAGCAATGTTTTCTGTAAAAAGTTTTAAGTACATAATACATAAGGTCCTTAAACGAATTATCGCAATAAAAATATTATATCCTTCACACTGAGAGTATTTCATATTCGATTGATGGCGTTCATTAAAATTTGAATGAGTTATTAATTTTGATTACCTCGGATGTATTAAATTTATTGTCTTGTGATTTATTCGTTATTAGCATGAGCATGAAGCGTGAAACTGAAGAAAGATAAGTATTTAAAATAGGAAATTTGTATTTATAAACGTCATATATTATGAAGAGCAACACAATGCACCTACGTCATGTCTGTTTTTTTGAGCCGACTTAAAAAAAAGAGTAGGTTATCAATTCGACTTTTCGTCTTTGTTAAGAAAGAACTTTCAGATGGGTGAATTGAATGTGTGCTACGATTCTAATTTATTCTAGTTCTGACAATATGAAGGCGGTTTTGTGTGTTTTTTTTTAATAGTTATATTAACTTATTTGAACATTATATTTTTATTGTGCCCAAGGTTACCGCTCGCGCCTTCTGTCGTTTTCATCTCGTTCTCGTATATTTTGTAAATGTATTTATGAAGAGGCAGTTTGCCATTTTTTACGACATTAGAAGCGTATAGCTCGTCAAATATTTCTTTTTTTATTAGCAAAATACCTATTTAGAGGCCTCTTTTTTATTTTAAAACACCTACGACACATAATTCAAATGTACACAATATTACGATTATTATACCATTCATAATACTCATTGGTACGATAAAAGGAAGAAAATACTGATGTTATGAAGAGGAAAAACTTGTATGTATGTTTGTAATGTTGCCACATAAAATCTACTGGACCGATTTCAAAAATTCTTTCATCCTTAGACAGATATAACTTCAATGAGTGGACAAGCTATGCATATGCACCACGGACGATGCCGTGGCAAACAGCTAGTATTAGTTATTTATTCAATGAAGCTATATAATACGACATCCATTTTCAATATCAACCTCTAATTAAAACTTATTAAATTAATTATTTTCTACACAAACTATCGTGTTTCAAACGAAAATATAGTTTTGAAAAAATCGGCGGGATTTTTTTTACTATTTCCATAGTTTTCCTGTATTTTAATCGATGTTTGCCAGGGACAGATTTGATATCCATTAAAGCTACACTATAGAATACAAATTGTAGTATTATCCTCCTCCTTTTTTGAAGTCGGTTAAAAATGCGCAGGCGCCGCGACTGAGACCGCACCTCAAACAGTTTCATATCTTTTTTTGCGGAGATAGAGGATCTTACGTGGAACAACAGTCGAGTAATTAATTAAATAGTTGTTCAATAATTATTTGGTATTAGAATATTCTCTAATGATTCGCATTGCCAGTCGTGTAACAGACAAACAGAAAAAATACTAACCATAGTTTAAGAATTAGGAATAAAAAAATCATATTGGACAACGATTATTCTTTTTAAAAATTTATTGGTCTTGTTGCTGTCTTATTACATTATTATACATTTAGAATAGAGTTGATTTACGCTATTCTTATGTTGTACTAGCTGCGCCCCGCGGTTTCACCCGCGTAAGTATGAATCCCGTAGGAATAACGGGATAAAAAGTATGTGTTATTTCAGTTGTCCAGCTATCTACGTACTAAATTTCATTGCTATCGGTTCAGTAGCTTTTGCGTGAAAGAGTAACAAATATCCATACATACATACATATATCCATACTCACAAACTTTCGCGTTTATAATATTAGTAAGATTAAGTGTAAAATTTTATAAGGTTTATATTTAAAAACACATATTCAGTATTTTGGCCAACTCTGTTGCGGTCTTTCTTTAACATTTCACCTTATTTTGAATGATTTAAGACATCATGTAGAAAGAAAGAAAGAAATAATGTTTATTTATCATGTAGAACGTGTAGAGATTAAAAACTTTTCAACGGATTTTAAACGCGATTTATTCATTATATTATTAACCCGACGTTTCGAACACTTTACAGCGAGCGTGGTCACGGGGAGACTCCGTTGAAAAGTTTTTAATTTCTATATGTATAATACTCGCGTAAAACCAAACTATGTAGAACGTGTTTAAAGTTTAAAGTTCAAGCATGGGATGTGTAATGGATGTGTATTATTGTATGTTGAATAATGGAACATGGACGGCATGTTTCAAAACACCGGCTGAGTTTGGTAAATGGCGCAAAATATGACGTCATCATTTCGCACCGACCTGTGAACAGCAAAGATATCATCGTCCATCATTATATTTGATTATAACTTATCACCTGATTGTTATGTTTATAAAACCGATAACGCTGGAGAACTTGCTTGGGCTACTAGGTATTATTGACTACTAGCGGTCCGCCACGGCTTCACTTGTTGTACTTTTTCCGCTAAGAACCTTCCATGTGCCTTAACAAAAGTGATAAAAAATTACCCGACTTGGTAGAGCCGTTCTCGACTTTTACGCTTAGCAACACATTCGGCGATAAGATCACAAAGACTTAGAATTTAAACACCATTTCGAATCTTTAGGGATTGAATTTTCTCTCATTCGCTATCAGTGTTGTAATAACTTTAACTGGGTAATAACCATTTTAAAGAATAAAAATTGGTTCTAAAGAATTTTTCATAACATCATTAATGATAAATTAGGCATGTGGGGTATCGTTGGATAGATCTTTTAAATTTAAATCTAAATGGATGAATGATTTTTTTTTATTACATCAATAAATCAACAGGTTTGTAAGAAATCAATAATTATATAATCATGTATTATATTATATAATGCAATGTTAATAAGGAATGTCTCGGTCTGGCAGCAAACAGAAGGCTGATCACCTACTTATCCATATAAAAAATCGATCAGTGAAACAGATATCATATGCCCCATACCCTACTAGGGGACACGGGACTTAGTCAATGTAAATAATACTAATAATAATCAACTCTCAGAGCTATCTACATCTTCATAACTAGCAGTGCGCTCCGGTTTCGCTTGTAGTACATAATATATAGCCTAACTTAGGGATAACGTACATATCCAATGGTGTGAGAATTCTTTAAATCGGTCCAATAGTTTCTAAGATGAGCACGTTCGAACAACAAAACATGGGATTCCGCGCGACATTTCTTATTCAAACACGCTTCACGGTTATATTAGCCTCAGCTGCATGTTTGCATGTAACTGACCCCTTTAGACTATTTTGACCCACTTAGTATGGACAGACTTAGATAAAATTTTGCACTCAACACACTCAACAAGGATCAGTGACAATATAATAATTTCATAAGTTAATCTTCTTTTCCTCATTACGATCGCCAGCGTATACGCAGAGATAAAAGTGCGAACATGTGTATATAATATTATGATCAATGCGTGTTTTGTAGCTTTTTTTTATTTGTTTAATTTGGTAGGTTGTGCGCGGCGTTAGAAGCGAGTATGAGAAGCTTCCTAAATATTTAAAGGTACTTACTCATTATTATTCTAAAAAATTGAAAAAATTATAGTGTATCCCAAACTCTGTATAACATTCATTCTACACATAAGTAATTTTAACAAGTACAGAATAGTTAATGAAGGTTTTTCTTCGTTTTCCAAAAGTCTGAATTCAATATAGATGAAAAAAATAATTCGAAATTTATCGTAGAATTTGTAGGTATATTTTGTAATAATACTAATATTTATTGTTGGATTTATCAATTTTATAATTGTATTCATACTTGCTAAAACTATATATAACTATACGGGCTCATTGTATTAGCTAGTTTATTATTATGTTATCTATGGTATTAGTTTCGAATACTGATTGAGTCATAACAAGAATTCAGACATGGCACTTTAAATATTTACTGCTACATACAAATAGTGAATTTAAATTATTTGCGATTTCGTTTGAATACATAATCAAGTTCGTGTTTCGGGTTGTAATCAAATATGTACGGTAGTGAGTTTATTGTTTGGATTTTAGATTTAATGGAAAAAACAGTGGTACAGAAACTCTCCTTATTTAAATCGGTAAAAATTAATTTATTATGTCTCAAGTTTGTTGTACTTTGTTTATACATTTTTTATGCAGAATTTGATCACAAAACCCTCAAAAAAAAGTTTTCTTTTGTATAAACTTATGAATGATCCATTACGATCAATAAAAATTATAACTATCAAAGATATTAACTACATGTTAAATAATAATCAGAATGCTTAACCGAGTATTACGTTATCTGTGGTTTAAAATGAAACACAATATCTGCAGCCAAAAGATACGAACTAGCTTGAATACAATAAATCTATTTTTGGTTAGCGTCCCAATAGAAGTGTTTTTACTAGTTCGAAGTCTTATGGGTAAGATATTTTTTTGAAGTAAAACGATGCGAATTTGTTTTCATTGAACTTTAACATAATATTAAAGAAAAGTATTGTTATCTGTGGTGTATATGTATGTTAAAGTATGTATATGTTAAGCTATTTTATAGTCCAACGAAATAATATTCACATTGGTTTTCTTCACAAAATGTACATCTTATAAGACATCATTAAATCGTCAGAAATACACCAAATTTTAGTAGAATAACAACACTGAGGCATCAGGTTCCCAAAAAAATACAATCGATTTTGACCTCGTTTTTTAAATCAATTGATAAATAATGTTAAATGCATGAGCTACTAGAAATTCGGTAATTATCACATATGTAGTAAATCTAAAAAAATATCTTACAAGGTTTAAAAATACTTATATATATACTTCTCGTCGTCTTACGAGTTGGCATAAATGATTAATTTAGGTAAATATTAATACTCAAGAAGATCGTAAATACGTGAGGCGCCCATATTAGGTACATAAAACCAAAAGAAAAGAAGAAATTTGTTTGCCGAGTTGGGATCATGGGTGGCCGAGAGGTCAGGCTTCGTCACGGTATGGTGAAGGACGCGAGTTTGATCCCGCCTTATGATATAATTTTGAGTATAAAAAAAATAATCATTATAATACCTTGGAAGCAATTTTGGTTTCATATAAGAAAAAATATAATAATTCTACAATAAGTGTTAGCTATCACATACATACGAGTATTATTCGAATAAACATCATCATTTTAAAATGATACGGTTTGCAAGTTTATGAAATATATTATGTACCTAGTTTGTAATTGCTGAACCGACAATAATTACAGGCATAACAAAAAGTGCTAAAAAAGATAAAGATTTAACCTGCTTTCTTAATTTAAAAAGAAGAAATGAGAAATTTAAGCATTGTGAATATAATAATTGTTGTTCTAATGTTTTAGTTATTTTTATAAATTTATTATCGTTATTCGCATTTTATTTACTCAACTGCCGAGTTAATAATTTGCAAAAATACTGAAAATGTCTCGTTAATATTATAAGATATTTATTGAAATCTGAAACGCAGTGTTACGATATAAGAACCAATATCAAACAATGAACCTAATTTAACGTAATAATAATTGGAACTTTGCCAACTTACCATGGCTGATTGGTGAATAAATTTTCAAAACAACAGCAGGCGATAAAATTTCAAATGGTTCCACATTTGTTTGTAATCACTATACGATCACGGTCAAAACGAAAAAAAAACAAAAATAAAAAAAAGGATGGCTTTCGAATTTTAAAATTGGAATTACATTTGGCGCGGCCGTCCAATGCCTTGGCGCGAGTATACTAGCTTGTGAAGCTACTACGGACTACCACATGTTCGTGTGAATGACTGCAGTGACCTTTTACTCTAAATATAAATTAAGCTTTGTACTGAAGAAGATAAAGTATAAAATCATTTGAATATACTGTCCAGTGAGCATTACTTGCGAGAAAAGAATTTATTTCTTATAGTAAGTTTCAAACGAGAGAAAGTGGCCGTTTTTGAATGGGCAGGACTGCGCATTGCGGCAAATGTTGAATGGACCAATGGGGATGAACTTTAAGCTTACCCGATTAAAATATTATTGAATAAACTGCTGCTTTTTAATGTACCGTAATTTATCAAACGGATATGTCGGAATGATACAACTACTAGTATAGTATCTGTGATACAATATTAAAATACGCATTACCTTATTCCTAATAAGGGTTCTCTTTCATATATTTGCGTGCCTTGACAAAATAAATATCTACATAGATTTAATTTTTAGTTTTATAGCATTGAAATGCTTTATAAATGAGAAATTTTGAAAGAATAGATTTTTTTTTTTTTTGATCCCGAGGCAGGATTCGAACCTGCGTTTCTTGCCTAACCGTAGCAACGCCTAGCCAAAAAATTTCTTATCTACATAGAACTAGGCAGAACTTTTCAATGCATTGCTAATATTTTATCTAGTAAGGCAAGTATTCCATGATTGTTTAGATTGATTCATCTCATATTTACTTAAGTTATTTACGATTTAATTTAGGCAAAGCTTAATACTTATTTACAAATTAAATAACAACTGTTATAGTATTATTTCTACGTTAACACCAAAGCTTACACATTGCATGTGGGAATCGAATATGGATCATTCAGCACGAGTAGGGCGACCTCGCTCCGGAGAAGGTACCACATCCTCGCAGAAAGTCGTCGTGATATAGTAGCATGTGAAAGCAACTGTGTTTCATAAGGTGAGTAGAGAAGCTGGTTTCCTCTTCCTCACCCTTCCCATTCCATACCTTTATTCCCTTCAATCCTTTCCTTATCCTTTACCCTTTAAAATCAGGTAGCATTGACAACCCTTCCTCTGCAAATGTTAATTGTTCATAGGGTGGACCGATGTAAAAACAATAAAGTAGATTAGTAAATCTTTTGTTCTCAATCACCAAAAGACTAAAATGTTGTGTGTATGTATCTGATTAAACTCCTGAAATATGGACCACTAGTTTTCATCTCCATCTTCATACCGAATTTCATCAAAATCGGTTTGACTACGACAACGTTTGCGTTAGTGTCATATTATGTCATGTAATGGCCAAATGGTACCTGGCATTAAACATGCACGAATGCAGTATTGATGATAGACATATTTAGGATTCAATTCCGATAATTGTTTGTTGTGAATTCATAAGTATTCAATTTAATTTATCATTCTTAATACATACATATATCGTAGATAGCCGATAGTAGTAAGAGATCACGTATATTCAACACGGAGGAGAAAGAATTTCTGAAATCGTTCATCAAACAAACAAACGAACTCTTCGGCATTTTTTTAATAGTTTACTGAAATCTAGTATAGTACTATGTAATCTGTGCTGAGACATTGGTTTTTGTTATCCTGGGTCAACTCGGGCGAAGCCGGGTCAAGCTGCTAATAGATAATAAACGTTGAATTAGTAAAAAATAACAAAGAATTCTACGCTCTGAGCGAATAACGTTACGAAAATTTTATACTTTTTTACATAATCAAAATATTTCAATAAAATGCGGAAACAGAATTTCATCGAATCTTTCAGCTTATTGATAGTTTTAATAACTACTACCACATCCCTATTATTCTAAACTAGCTTTTGCCTGCGGCTTCGAACACATTAAATTCGGAGTAGTTTGATAGATATAGATACCTACATATAACCCTGAAATCAATCTGTTTTAAAGATCTAACATACATACTGTACACATCGGGACAGACGCGGGAAGCGACTTTGCTTTACACTATGTAATGATCATTTTTCAAATAAAATCTTTCTTATAGCTTCCTTTGCAGTAAACCAACTGCTATATAATTTTCCTGCAATTTTCATACGAAGGAATAAATAATAATACTATATTAAAAATACATAATAATATATCAAACGGTCCATTGTGAACTTCGGATAATGTTATAGTTCTCACAGAGGTTTAAATACTTGGCGTATTGTAATTGACCTGAATTAGTTATCAGGATGTTTACAATTAAAAGGGCGCCGTACAGCGTCGGTAACTGTTGATACTTTTAATGAAGCGTTTTAATTAAAATACCTACTTTGAGTTGTCGTGTCATATATGCATGTGCATCTATATCAGAATGTGGTTTTTTTTTTGTAGATTTAATGGCTTGGTTACGAGACCTTTAAGCCAAGACTGTGAATTTTTTTTCATACAACAATATTTATGAATGTAAGACGTAGGGAAAAATTCTTAATAACAGAACGACGTGTAAAATTTCTCATTTGATTTTTTCTCAAAACCTAGATTTATATCGCTAGCTTCGCTCAGCCATATACCGCTCCTCTCTTGTGGACATTGTGCATCTGAAAACATAATCTTAAACGTAAGGGCGCGCGCGCGGTGCATGCGGTAAAAGTAGACGGGTGACCAGCTAGGGGATCCAAGAATTCATCTAATTGCAGTGCATCAGGGATTTTATAAGTATTTTTACGTAATTAGCGTATTAAAAACTACAAGTTCCATTAAGCATAGTAAACAATCGGCGGGACACCCTGTATTGTATTTTTTAACTTTATAAAAGATAAAGTTAAATTAATTTATTAACAAAGGATTAACAACAATTCTTAAGTTGCCAAGGAAAGCATAACTTCTTAATTTAAATAAAAAGACTATAAACGTGCCTAACAAGCGTGTTACTTGTTAAAATACATAATATTTAAAATTACAGTATGAGTAATGTACCATGTTAAAATTCACCAAACCTTTCCCTGTCTTAACATACACATATTATTAGCGTTTATAGTTTATACACGCCGTGCCAATAAAGAATGAAATATTATTTTTTACTTATAAATGGTAACTTTCAAAAATATTTTTCAATAAGAACACAAGATTATCATAAACATTTTTTATTAATAAATGAATAAACTTATATCAGCTAGGGTCAATTTGGCCGAGGGGCGCAGACTGCTCTCTGTAAACGATGGCAATAAATTGTGTTAAAAAATTGTATATTTATACTTTAATTATGATACGAAATATTGAATCAACAGAACATAGACATCCTTGAATATGTTTTTAGTAGTGCCTATGTAATAGTGAATGAATGTGTTTCTTAGTATCTACATGATCGAAAAATTACCTTGCACCTACTATCTTAACAGTGGCGATTTTAACAGTTTTTACCAAAATACAAAGTATGCATATTTACTTCTTATACGGCTGGGATTGCGCCATCACCTCCCACTCTTCCATAGTCTGCGGCATCCTCTTGCCCTTGGTCTCCGGAAGCACCAGCGCCAGAGAAGCCCCACTAAGGCCCACAA
>NC_052112.1:9200002-9224716 GCF_012273895.1 Zerene cesonia | reverse complement strand
TTCCATAGTCTGCGGCATCCTCTTGCCCTTGGTCTCCGGAAGCACCAGCGCCAGAGAAGCCCCACTAAGGCCCACAACTCCTACTATGATTAGCGACAAACCTTCCCATGCGCGGTCCTGTAGAAGATTAAGAAAACTCGAAGCATTTCTTTTTATTTGAGTCGAGCACGCTTCGGCACGAATTGGGCCAGCTCGCACCGGGGAAGTACCACACCCCCACAGAAAACCGGCGTGAAATAGTGGCATGCCACTGTGTTTCGTACGGTGAGTGGGGAAGCCGGAGGCCTATTTCCTTTTCCTCACCCGTCCCAGTCCATTCCTTCTTTCCTGTCATGAATTCGTTCCTTTTCCCTTACCCACTAAAAGCGGGCAGCGCATTCGCAGAGGCACTACCTTTGCGAATGTTCATAGGCGGTGATAATCGTTTACCATCAGGCGAACCACCAGCTCAGTTGCCCGCTATGACATAAAAAAAAAAAAAAATTTCTTTTTTTAGTTTTTTTTTTTAACACATTGTACCGAAATTGAAACACGATTCAATTGCAATTCGATTCGATTTTTGTCAGACTTGCCGTGACTAATTACCTACTCTGTGGCCGTGACCATGTTGTATGAAACGTTTAGGTAGGTATTACGAAATGGCGGGAAATACATCGTGTAAAATTATAAAAAAGAATAAAACCACACCAAGTGTTCATCTGAGAAACATGAAAATGCTTTCGTGTATTTCATTATTCACTACTAGATTATTTTTTTATTACCTTCTTCGACAGTTTACTCTACTATTTGCTAGTAGTACTTACACGGCGTGTTGTTAACGTTGCTGTGCCTCTACCACAGAATAATAAGTACAATATTTACGAAATTCGTACTTTTGTGAAGTGGTGTAAATGCCTTTTCATCACAAAACAATAGCCATGATCTCCGACATCCAAACAGACTAGTTTTCTAAAATCACCCATGACTTGAAAATTATCACGCAATATGTATTCAAATATTTAATAAATTTCCCGACTATTATTAAATTAATGTTAGACATTGATTATTTTAAGACATATCTAGACGTCAGTGGCTGATAATAATGTCTATAATGGATCTGACTTCATTTATTTTGATTATATTTGTATGCCTTCTATGGTCAAAAAAAGAATAATGAATATCAAGTTTAACGTGAAAATTTATAGAAAATATTTGACATGTTTTGTAGAGAGGTTTGCAACCTAACTTATTCATAGAATACATAGACGGAATAAATAAGCAAATTGTACAGAAAAATCAGGAGTTATTAACAAAAAACTACATTTAAAACAAGAATTGTGATTATGGAAACAAAGTACCAACTGCCAACTTTTGCTCTTTTCACAATATTTCTTTTGATTTCCATACAGGTAAAAGTAGAGGATAAGGAAAAAAACAAACTCAACTCCCCTTTTTATGATTACGGACACCATTTTCTTAATTTATATAGCCTATGAATACGAGCATTCCACCACAACCCACTAAAACGTTACCTCCTTCGGTCAGTCGGGTATAAACACTCTGTTCCTCATAATTATTAGTCTGTAAAATAACAAAACCGTCAACTTACAGAATACACAATGAATGGCGTGACAATAACAGCAGCGAACGCGCTTATATGTACAAAAGACGCGCCCGAAGCACGCACCACCGTCGGCATCAGCTCAAGCGTCCATTGAGTAATGGCTAAATACGACATGTTGTTGAAGAATCGTGCCACTACTGCCAGCGACACTGATATTACACCTGAAAAACGAAACGCTTCGATAATCTCCGTCCTGAGCCTTCGTCGTTCCTGGGAATGTCTGTTATAAAAATATTATAATGCTGAACTCTGTTTTTTATATTAAATGATTCTTTCTCTTTATAGGAGCACACCTGCCTAGATAAAATATATTCGCTTTGGACTTGAAGTATTGTAGTACAGTGATCCGTTTAAAATTGAAGTCACAAGTCTTTTCAGTCAGAAGTTTATATAAAAGAAAAAAGTGATTAAAAAAGATATACCTATTTAGCTTTACATATTGAAATAAGATTGCCTTCATTGAAAGCTATTGGAAAAAATTGGAGAATTATTCTTTTCGTGGTTTTAAAACTACTCTTAGTATAATATCGTTAATAGTTAAGAAATTGTTGTGTTCGTCCTTGTATTCAAAATGTTCCATAAAATTGCGTTAAATTCACCTCTAGGTACAAACGCAGTTATGAGGCATAAGGCACCTGCAGCCATCATTGGTGCAAAAACCAGCCATCGTCGTCCTAATCTGAAAAGTTAAAAAAATTTCTAATGACATATCGTAATAATAAACAACCTTAGAACATGAAATATATGAAACATATATTTTCAACTCAAAATTCTAATAGTCCAATAAATTTATACTTGGCAAAGGGAATAAAAAAAGCATACTTAACGATGTGCATTGCAACAATTATGAACAATGAAACAAGTCAACTGTGATTTATATTCACTCATGTTAATGCCTCACGATTACTAGTATTAAAAAACACCTTCAAAACGTCACGACACACAGACTATAATAGGTACTAAATTATCTAAAAACATACCTGTCCAAAAGCAACAGAAGAACAACAATAGATGGCAGCTCCGTCGCGGACGCAACAGAGAAGGTCACAAAGAAGTCTAGACCAAGGTTCTCTGACAAACGGATGATGCTGTCGAACATTACAGCCACTGATATGAATGTGAAGATGAGGAATATGACCATACGACGTAGGGGTGCAGTCTTGAATATCAGGGCGATGCCCTCATCTTCGACCTTGGTGCATTTGGCTGCTTGCTTAAAAAAATAATAAAGAAAAAATACTGGCAAATGTGTTCCATAATTATAGAAGTAGTTAAAGGCGACATCTATGCATAATAATATACAATCGAAGGGTTTGTTTGAACGCAATAATCTCACGCACAACTGAACTGATTTAAAAAAAATTCTTCCACCTACGTATGTGCCGAGCGAAGCGGGGGTGGACTACTAGTGGCAATAAAATTGGGATCTACTCCAGCTTTACTCATCAAAAAGGTTCCTTTGAATATCTTTCATTTTATAAATAGTTTGGTATGTGCTAACACATAAAACTCACAACAAATTGATCCATCACATTCTGAGGTATTTTATTTCCATTGATTTTTTCGAACCTCTTCAGAACCTCCATCGCTTTATCAATCCGACCCTTTGACACGAGCCACCTAAAAAAATTAAAAGTATGCATAAAAAATTCGTCTCTTATGACTTGATAAAGAATTTTGAAAATTGAACTAATAAAGGTAGCTAATAATGTATTGACGTGCCTTAAATTTTAAATTTGATATAGGTAAATTGAGCGTACACAGACTGTTTTGTATAGTTAATGATTAGAATAAATTAGTCAATTAATCTTTCGCTTTTCTTCGTTGCCACAATGCTTCGTGGGTGTTTTCATTAGAGCCAGAGAGTGACACTTGTATTTATTATTCTCTGCTGTAACAAGAATTTTGCGATGACACAGCAAAACCGTCTAACGCTACCGCGATATGTATATATATACTAGCTGCACCCGACAAACGCTGTTCTGACTTACTCTTATCATTTAGGGGTATGAAAAATAGATGTTGGCCTATTCTCATAGATACCGGATAAGCACAAAAAATTTCATCAAAATCGGTCAAGCCGGAGTATGGCAATGAAAACTGTGACACGAGAATTTTATGTTTTAGATATATATTATGGACTTATATATTCTCATATTTGAAAATTCAATATTCATTTCCCATTGATTTAATACATCTTAACAATAATAATTAAAAAACAAACAGTGGAAAATATAAACGATAGAAGCAAACCTTGCACTCTCCGGCACCACAAAAGGCGCCAAAAATCCCACAATCATAGGGGATGACGTAACGATCATAAGCAACTTCCAATCTGAGACCCACAATGCTATCCATGGCAACAGAATGCAACCCCCTCCAAAAAAGAAGGCAATGGATAAATTGGCCACCCAAGTACGGTATTTTGTTCCCACATATTCTAATACTGAAAATATTAATATGGGTCTTTATATGTTGTTATCGTGAAAAATAAATATCGTGAGAAAATTAGAAAAAGCGAATAAAGCATACATATTTCATTGGATTTAAAGATAGCACAAACTACAAAAAAAAATCAGTTGTGCAAACAGCTGTGCAAATCAAATGCTTTAGCATAATTATGATGTTATCTTATATTTAACAATCAACAATACTTTCCTATTAACTTACCAAGTATAAAAATAAGTATAAAACAGCTGTCCACACACATTCCGGCAATGAAACGGCAAACTGAAAAGTCCCAGAATCCTGTCGTGAACATCGAAGCAATGTTGCCTATGACACCCAACGCGTTGGCCACTGGAAACAAGCACATATATACAAATGTACTCCATAAAGTTAATTAACGCTTTATTGCATAATCTGGCCAGTGTTCATACAGCTTTCAATCTTGTCAATAATAAAAATTATGTTAATTCTTCGCTAGGAAAACTTTCGAAATTATACCTATTCCTGAATCACGCAATTAAAATTACGATTAACCATATTAACCAAACTGTCGTTCAATTGAATAGACTGGTCGACGAACCTCCCTAGTCGGAGAAAAAAAGAAATACCACCACACCACTTTACACACTAATTTACCACATATTATTTTCCTCACACGGTGCCAATGTATCAGAATTTATCTATTTATTTATGATATCTTCTATTTCTTAATGACCAATACTGATACAAATTTACTCACGTATAAGAACGGGTAATCTTCCATATCTGTCAGCTAA
The DNA here is from genome assembly GCF_012273895.1 of Zerene cesonia. Taxonomy (NCBI): domain Eukaryota; kingdom Metazoa; phylum Arthropoda; class Insecta; order Lepidoptera; family Pieridae; genus Zerene; species Zerene cesonia. Next base: position 9,219,889 of record NC_052112.1, on the reverse strand, counting down.
TGTACCGCATAGTATGCCACCAACGATGGACCCAAGAAAACTAATAGACTGCGCCCAAGGCACCAAGCTAGCTTTGTCACAAACCCATTCACGCTGTAACAAAAGTAGATATAACCTATGTTATTTTTATAAACTTTCTTTCAGTATTTGCTATGATATATTATTTTATTCATTGGTTCATATTTCTAATTACATTATGTCTTTTAGGTCCATTTTTTTCTTCATAAAGGTATGTTATTTTATTTTACTTCTCTAACTCCTTAAAAGATTCTGTTATACATGTTTACCGAAAAGCTGTTAAACAAACCTCGCTGACGACAGTGGAATAAGGAATATCCTCAAAGATAAACTCCCAACCATTTTGGCAGGGAATAAGTGGTGTGTTAGTCTCGGGCGGTCGCAATGTCTCCAACACATGAGTCCAATTCGCATCGAACACCATGCAACTATCTACATCGTAATCTCCTGTGCTGGGTACCGACAGATGTCGTCTGAAACATCATTCATTTCTATGAGCATATACTCAAGTTTGCTTTTTATTTTTATTTACCCTTACTCTGTAATTTGCAGGTATAGCAACTTAAACTAATTAGTGTCTAAATCAAAAAAATCTTCAACTTATTGTTAGTTCAAAAGAGTTTATCTATTATTGGTGTAGTTGTGTGCTTTATACCACATAGATATATCTACAAGCATTCTTAAACAAATACATAATTATAATAACATATCTACGCAAAACGCTGATTACATATTTTGAATCAAATATATTTTATTATTTTGTAAATTACCTGAGCTCCAAATCTAGTGATGCCAATTCAGGCACACGACACCAATGTTCCTGCGGGGTCGCTGTGATAAACATTTGGACGAAATACGTGAAAGCCCAGGCGAAACCAAACGGTAGCATCCCTATAAAAAGGATGCGTTGGTACAGCCCTATTTCGCCAACACTGGTGATTACTGCTTCCAAGGCAGAACCAATATTATCTGATTCCTCTTTGGGACTCATCTGAAATACATAAAAAACTGGTATCAATTTCAATTACGGGAAATAAAAGATCTAAAATTAAGAGGTATTCAACAAATTTCCAGTAATGTCCATAATAGAGTCTAATGTGGCATAATTTGATTTATTTTCGCATCAGTGTACTTTATTTCCGCAATTTAAAGCTATTGCTTCGAATTCAAGTAGCTGACTCTTGCGACTTCGTATGCGCTTAAAGGAATATTTTTTCCGCTTTGCAATATTTTCCATTACTGCTTTACTTTTATTGGCCGTACCGTGATGTTATATTGCTAGATCCTTTTTCGATAAATGGTGTATCAAACATAAAAATAAATTTTCAATTCGAACCAGGCAGCCCTAAGATTAGCATGTTCAATGAAACAAACAAACTCTTCAGCTCTTTAATATTAGTATACATATTCGTATACATTTTAGGACTTTAAGGATTTAAGGACTACATTTACCTAAAATTTACATAGTGTACTTATCTCGTGTGTATCACAGTGTACTTATTTTTATTCTATTACTAGGTACCTGAGCTATCTATCATATTATATAAATTAGATGGTTTTTATTAATAGCCATTTATTCATAACGTTGACATCATGTGGCCAAGGACAGATGTTATTCACTTCAAACTTACCCTTAAAGATATTAAGTCCACACAAAAATGTATGTTAAATGCAAGAAATTAATCATATGTAATGTTGTTTTTAACTATATTTTACAGCACGAGCATAAACTATTGTAAATTGTACTAAAATAATTAATCAACAAAATTCCGAATCATAGTTGATAAAATTGGTCTAATCGATCATTTATCACACGAAGCGTAGCTTATCTGATGATTGACTCTTGATCACTATTTATGTTTAATTCGATTGTGTAACATTGCTATTTACTTTCAGTGTTTAATCGGTCGTTAGGCAGTGAAATAAAAATCGTTGTTGGTGTAAATGTCCTTATCATCTTTGATCTAAACATGGCTCATACTCAAATGCGGCAATCATTTAACAGTTAGGCGACTTTTTTTAATAACATTCCTTGTTTTCTCCGTTATAAAAGGAAACCAGAAGAAAATGTTAAATCTAAGAAAATATTTTTGTGTTGGAGAGAGATGGTATAATCTAAACTCTAAACCAATTTTCCTATAAGTTCTAACAATCTATCATTATTTTGTCGCTTCATGTTTTTACACCATCATAACCAGAGCACTTTTATTTAATATATGTATACACACTCATATTATTGAATCATGCTATGTTATGCATCAAGGATTTTTTTGCAAAAAAAACGGAAAAAAAAATTTACGTAACACTATTTTCTAGTGTGCCGTAAATTATAAATACATAATTCAAAAAATTTTGATCGCTAACAACCACGCCTGTTACTTTAATTTAGCGGTTCAGTTTGGATGTATATTTGCTTATGAATATTTAAATTTTTAATTGCGTCTTTTTGTGTAACTTACATTTCAAATATGCGATCAAAGCAAATTTTGAGTTTGCTTAAAAAATGCATTACGTCTATTTGAAAACACGCAATAGCAGCAAACTCGTAAAACACTTCATAAAGTATCGTATCGTCAATTTAAATACGCGTGTAAAAATTACTTCCAATCTTTGCGGTGGATTTGAAATCAAATGTCTATAACCCCGCACCAATACAGTATAATATATTTTATAGTACTACTATACTATCAGACTAAGTATCTTACGTTTTAAGATAATTTAAAAAACTAATGTTTTGACGTTTACGATGACATTGTAATTGTCAAGCGATATGACAGTTGACATCATTTTTTCCTTTTAAGTGTGAATCAGTCGTAATTAAAACGAACTAAAGTTTATCAGTTTATCGATTCCTCGCATAAATAGTGTTAATTTTCGCAAAATTACAAGTTTCATGTATACAAAGACCGATTTGTTTCTAATTTCCGTAAGTACAAGTGATTCCTATCTAGATGTAAATAATGGATGAAGTTGTACGATAGGTGTATGCACCCATAATAATGTTGAACTAAATGAATTTTATTATTATTGTCAACACGTGATTCATTGCTGGGATGTGTGTCTCGACGCTAAATTGAATTAAACCAGCGCTCCACGTCCCATATCGAAGATCGGGCTTCATTTCTCACTTTAACAACACGTTGAAATGTTCATTCGTGTTCAATGTTTTTGTTACGACACTGCTTTGTTATCACTTGCAAACAATTTCGAGTTATAGAATATACAGTGACCTATCTGTGCCAATCTTTATCTGAGTGTTCTTAATATATTTTGATAAGTGATTAAGATGAAAATATGGTACGCGAGGTAACGCGAGTGTAAAAAAGTTCTTAGGAATTTTGAAACACGTAATTTAATATCAGTCAAGCATATATAATGCGTGTTTTGTGCTGTATTTCATAACTGTACTGATGCTAGTTGCATTGTTTGATTGCACTTGTTATTTATAGGTATGTATTCAATTTCATTATTTGACCTTAACAATAGAAAAGTTACTTATAATGTGCATATAACCCAAACGGTCATATGTTTCCAAAACTTTACAACATTTAGATAAGATGATATATTTATCAAGCCCATATGTACTTATAAAGAGCCCAGCATACTTAAATATGTTTTGAATTGCATGTTTTTTTACTTTTATATAAACATACATGTATTTTAATCAAAAGCAATATACTTGTTGTAGTTGCATATAATAGTTGTTCATATTGTATATTTATTGGCTTATAATAAAATTAACTTTGCTGATATTACAGTTGTTGCTCTGTCAAGCAATCTTATCAATATCTATCCATGTTCTCAGACTTAAAAATGTCTTTAAAATCCCATCCGTCACTTGGGTGATGTTCTGTGACACACACACTGGTGTAAGAAATTTAGAATATAGATTTCCTGCTAGTTATATCTGAGAATTTGACATTTAACATCAAAAATACAGTAATTTGAAATTTGAAAAATACAGAATTCGTTTTGAACCCACTTGGAGAAACTCAAATCACAGTCCATATGATATTCATTAAAATAGTTAATTCTACATTAGGTTATAAACAAAACAAAAGTTCAGAATTTTAGTTTGTTAAGAGAAATAAATTTAGATATGATTCTAACAAATTAAGATGTACTAAACGTACATAACTTTTCTGCACACTATTGAATTATAACAAAATGACAGTATTAACTGAAATAATGTCTAGCTTATTGCCACAAGTATTCACCCCTAACCTTTGTGTTGGTCAGGGATGAGCCGAGAGACCTAGAAAATGGGAAGCCCTGCAATGTTTAGTGTCCGCTGTGGTTTTTATCTGGGTTAGTGTGTGCATACCAATGTAATTGCTGCTTCCTGCTTGTACAATTACACTTAAGTGGGCAAATAGCCATAGATGCCACCTTAATATTGAAAACACCATTAGATTATAATCCATTCTGCGAGATTGTAATCTGGCGAAAAGTTGTGACCATGCATATGGCATACAATTTAAATCATAATATTTCCATACATTTCAGTCTATAGATGTGGAACTGTTATATTGTGAAATGGGCATTTGATAGGATGGGTTGGGGTAGGTTAGGTGTATTTAAAAACTACACTTAGTATTTTTATGTTTTTTTTTTCTTTTATTATCCTTATTGCATACATCATATTTTTTTTGTAGATTAAATTGATTTTGAATAATTTTTTACGGTAAACAATATTTAAGACAATGATGTATTAACACATGTTTATATTTCCATCTTAATAAAACTAATAATGATTCGAAATTAATGATAATCTATGTAAATAAATTTTCTGTCGAAAATTTAAAAGCACCTATTTCAGAGTTATTTAAGGGTTCAATGAGTTCAGAGTCTAACGACCCAGCAAAAGGTGCCAACAACCTAACAAACAGTACTCCTTCTAAGCAAAAACCGAAATAAAAACGTCTAATTGTTATTGTATGCTATTGTTTGATTTTTTTTCTTTTTATTCTAATAATTAAGAAAGTGATAAATCCATATTCAACAAATAAAATGGAATAAATGGGACAGTTTTTTTTAGAATGAAAATGACTTAATTAATTACCTTAAATATTCATCAGACAAAAGTAGACATTTAGATTTTATATGTATTTTATAATTATATATATATGACAAACATATAATGGAGACTTTTAGGACTATTTATTTTTTAGCTAAAAAGTCTACAATTATACTTTCTGAATCTTGTGATTTTGAACACATTCCTTTTAAGCTTTTATTTATTAATAACTAGCTGCGCCCCGGTTTCACCCGCGTAAGTCCGTATCGCGTTGTAATATATGTATAAAAAGTTGCCTGTGTGTTAATCCAGTTGTCCAGTATCTACTTGCAAAATTTCATTGCAATCCTCACAAACTTTCGCATTTGTAACATTATTAAGATAGGATAGGATAGTAGGAAGAACAGTGGTTTTTGGCTTATATTTAATACAATATAACTTCAAATGTGATTGATATAAATGGGTTATTAATCAGTAATGCATACAGAATTTTCAATTTTTTTTTTTTGTAAATGTTTTAATGTTTTTTTTTTTTACTAAATATGAATAGCGTCTTCTTGTCTACCAGGTTGTCTGGAAGAGATCGCTATTTTAGCGATAAGACCGCCTGTTGTGATTTTATAGAGTTTATTTATAGAATTTATTTCTGCATGACTTGGTTCACAATAAAGTATTTTGATTTGATTTGATTTAATGTTTATTATGAATGTTAAAATTACGTTCGTTCATAGTGAGCTTAATTTTTGCTAAAGGCAAAACCTGCTTCAAATATTGGTTTTATAATTCGTTCCTCATCTGTATATATAAGAAGCCACACTTAAACGTGGCAGTGTAGTTAGCTTGTTTTACATAAGCGTCTATATCTATATAAATAAAAATGAATCGCCAAGTATGTTGCTAAGCGTAAAACTTGAGAACGGCTCGACAAATTGGGCAATATTTTAAGGAAGGATCTTATGGAGAGAAAAATCGTACCACGGTTGAAGTCGGGGCGGACCGTTTGTTAAAAATAAAGCAGAATAGTTTGTTTGTCTCTTTGCAGTTTGCACACATTTATATCAGGTTCTACTGGTTTGAATACAATTTTTTGTCTTGAATAAACCATTAATTGAGGGAGACTGTAAGGCTATTTTTACACGCTTTTTATTAGCTTCACCTGTATGTTTGTATGTTTGTTTGTTTGTAACCGACTTCTTTGGGCGCGATTTTGACCCACTTTAAACGGCCAGATTTCGTTCAAACTTTGTAGATTTATTGAGGACCGATGACAATACACTAATTTGATAAAATTATTCTATTTTTCAATTTGCAAAATATGTTTTCTATTTTTTAGTTCGGTTTTCTATAAAAGCGTGTTTTTTAGTTTTTTTAAACTATTATTATTTATATAACATCATGTACGACGTGAATAAAACCGCGTGGCACAGCTAGTCATAATATAAAACAGTTTGTATCGCAAAATGCTGGAAGCATTGAACTCATAACAGCTATCCTTTTATTAACCACTTATGATAGATATTACATTACAAGAACATTCCTTCCAAAACTGGTTTCATAATTAATCAACATATTTTCTGAAAACAACTTCACTATTTAAATAATAAATGTAAATACAAGTTCCGAGTTCGTGATATACTTATTTTGCCCAGTTTATTCTGACACGATACAGATATTCTGGTACCCTAGTATTAATGCGACTTTCTTTGATGGATGGATGATTCTTTAAAGGATAGAAAGCTGTACCTATATATATGTCCACAAATATTTATGAATTGAATTTAATGCTAAAATATATAAATAATTAAAAATACAATTACATTGCCTAAAATTGTTCTATATAATTGGGAATCGGCCTATGTTTTATAATAGAATAATGTATTATGTAAAGTACCTATTACGCATGGGTGTAGCTACGTCCGTACTGTTACTACACTATTAAATTGTTTCATCGACACTGCACACCATATAACGGTGCTATATATTTTTATTGATCGTATATTATGTTATATGGGAAATAACACATAAATAAAAACCAATCATCTTTACAGTGCACAGAACAATGAGAAAACCTCAAAAGCCGAGAAGGATCTACGTAAAAGCGCGCCAAACTTAATCAGTGGTGTATGGAATGAGCTAGAACAATGCATCCATCTATCAACTCTTGCCTCATCGGCCTGCTGGGCTTCCTGACATATGTGAAAGGCAATGTTATTGTGTACACCCAGGATCTACCGCATACGGTGAGTAACGCAACGTATTTATCAATGTAAGTGATTCACTTCATCACTTTTCGACGCTGTTCTAATGTGTCTATTATTGGCCAATTGAGAATCACTACGTAGTATAAAACAAAGTCGCTTTCTCTGTCCCTATGTCCCTGTGTATGCTTAAATCTTTAAAATTACGCAACGGAATTTGATGGTTTTTTTTTTAATAGATAGAGTCATTGAAGAGGAAGTTTTGTATGTATAACATCTATTAAACTACTCCAAATTTAACGCATGCGAAGCCGCGGGCAAAAGCTAGTTCCTAATAAAAGGTAAGCATGTAAGCAAACATAAATTCCTGTGCGAATGAGATATATCGACGCGGTGAAAAGTTGTCCATGTCTTTCTTTAGCCTCCAAACTATATCCAGTCACAAAAATCATATCATAAAATCGCTTCCTTGGATCGGATATATTGTTCTTACATTTGATCCAAAAGCTTGAACTCGTGTAACACGATAAAAAACTCGATTCTATGACAGAAATTCCTTTTTTAAAAACACGGGTCATTTGCTTCCCACTATGTTGACACCTAAGCATTATGTAATTCGGCACTAAGTAGCGACTTAGTCCACAATCCTATTAGTAAACCACCCGTGAGTACACGCTTTTAAACCTAGTTGTTTATGTGATCGACGCCTACTTATTAGCGACATTATTTACGTAATGTGATAAATTTGAAACAGTGCAATTCATTTTTTATAACATTGGATAGTTCTTTTATTCAAAAAATATTACCATTCTTTCATAGTTATGAGAGAGAAAGAACGTACCATGGATGACCGGGGCGGATGGCGTGTTAAATAAAATCTATAAAATAAATAGCAAATATTTATGTTTTGTCTCCGGTCTCAAACTATCTTTTGATCAAATTTCATCCAAATCGCTTCAGTGCTGGCGAGAAGAAGAGACAGACAGAGTCACTTCTACTTAGTTAGCATGAAGTCCTAATTCCAATGGATATTGGACATTGTATTAAGATAAGACTCACTAGTTTTAGATAAATTTACTATACTTACAATGTAACGCTGCTTGCAAGGCAATAAATCATTAATTAGTATGAACCCAACCTCATTATAATGATTGTAATAATTTTACGTTATGTTCATTTTAAGTATCTTACTGTCTGGTCGTTCATAAAACTTCGTTATAATTGTTTTTTTCTTGCTTGCTTTAAAAACTATTAACGTATTACTGCTAGTTAAAAAACGGGACTACTACTAAGACTTCGCTGTCGGTGTGTCTTTCCGTTCGTCCGTCTGTCCGTCTGTCTCCACGCCGTGCGACTCGTGAACCGTGTTGAACCATTATGTATTTCTGTAATCACTATAATAAGAAATAATAAAAAGTGGAGATTGGGTTTGCGCGCTAGTAAATTTATGGGTGATCAATTCTTTTCGCAGTTGCTCTTTAGTCTTTTTGTACGGAACCCTTAGTGAAGTTCTAACTGCATGTAGACCGATTAGCACCAAACCAGCCCCCTCCATTCATGTGACAGCCCATGCTGAGGTTCGTGATCCCCGTTGAGGGGGGGACGCCCTTGAGCATGTCGCTATCTCAAGATGAACCTTCAGTTTATCTAAGCGTGCGCGCTATTATGAAATAGCCCTTCAGGGCTCAGGCTAACATCGAGATTCACCATAAAAAATAACTAAACAGATTTTTAAACGTAAGGTTTACACGTCACAAAAAATTATAAGAGTGATATCTTGCGTATTCGATGAAAATGTGTTCAGTTTGGATTCAGTTTCCTATAATGCGATAACAGCATGGCGAGAGGCCCTTCTGTTTGGTCCCACACCTCACTATAGAAACATAATAGGCTGCTTATGACCAAGTCAATGCCACTGGACTCTCCAGTGTTTGTGAAGCCATTATCTTATCTATCATTAAGGGAATATTTCCAATAGATAACTAGAAGTAACTAGTAATATTGTAACTAGTAACGGTGGTACGTGGGTGTTTGGTGCGAATCTCTTAATACTTTCTTATAGTAGTGTTTTCTGTGTTAAAAGTGCTTGATCGACTGTTCGTTACTGAATGGTCGTTTTGATTAATTTGCGAATAGTTGTTTTAAATATAGAGGCCTCTTTTGAAACGTTTAAAAAAAAGAATCTATGGAAAATAACTGAAATGATTATATCCGGGACAGTAGAGGTTTATTTCTCAGACTTACAATATTTGCAATGAAGTTATACGGTTATTTTAATGTTTAGATACAATTTATTTTAATTCTGTTTTAGATTACACATATATTTTTTACTTTAGAGGGTCTATAATAAATTCATGTCGTGTCAACTATCGTAGATATAGATATTGTAATTTCTATTTTATTTATATGTTTCACTTTATATTGAACCAACAAAAAAATATTATTATATACATATAACAAACTGCCCGACTGCTAGTTGCTGCGGTTAAGTTTTTGATCGACTTAAAAAAAACGAGGAGGTTAGCAACTCGACTGTATTTTTGTGTTTATTACCCCATAAGATTTTACGTTTTTTTTTTTAATTTGGAAACTGGTGCCTCCCATTTAGTTCTATTTAAATTTGGCCTAGATCTCACAATTTGACTTATTTTTTTGGGCCAATATTTTTGTATAATTTAATCATAATATTATAATGGCATTTTTACGATATTTTATTTGATATATACATATTTTTAAGATAATGAAAAAGCAAATCACCTCCCCCTTTTTTTTAATAAGCGGACGCCGTATTGTCAAATTATACACCCTATGAAATGGACATACATAAACAATTTTTTTTTCAATATATGAAAAAAGTAATCCAAATCCACCTATTTAAATGTACGAACATGTACAATACATTCAAATTTAAATATAGTTATGTATAATATATTTAAATTTACACAAACAAATGCAATATTTTTAGTTATTTTTAAATACAGTCATTTTTAAATACAGTTTAGTCATTTTTAAATTCTGCGATATCAGATTATCTGTAAATGGTCGAGACTCAAGATTGTTTGCGGTGTGCTGACATTCGTTGTTTTGTGATAAAAACTTATTTTTTTTTAACCAATACATAGCAAGCATAGCAATATGGTATATATTTGATAAAATAATTTAAAAAAATCTAATTCCTAAACAGTTTCGCTTAGGCATTTATTTAATGGAATAATATGAAGCATTTTTGTTAGCGTTAAAGTTTCCATTTGGACACGCATTAAATTATTAAATTGATTTCATTATAAATAAATATGAAATTATTTGGTGCTTATTTAAAATAAAAACCATATTTATTGACATAAAATAAAATACATCTCTTATACGACCCACTAGTTGGGAACTGTGTTTCGGTTGTCGGTGACTTCTCCCTTAAAACAATGTTATTATTTTTATTGTAATTAATCTGTCATAGGAATAAATTTCTAAAACGACCATGCAGCAAAATAATCAGTAAGGATTATAATATATCGAAACATGTTTATCGCAGGCGCCCTTGAAAAAAAAAGCGGCAAACCTGTTAATTTTTATATTTTTGTAACTGCATAATGCGATAAGTTTTAAAGTAAAACCGAATAACTTATACAATAAACAACAGTATAATTATTTTATGTAAAGTTACTTTAAGTTGAAGCAATGATTAAATTTATCATTGAAGTCTGCGTTGAGTTTTATAATGTTTTAATATTCAGATTAATTCAATGAAAAACAGATGTTTTAAACGAATGTTTTGCCTAACTTCGGATGAAGCTATCTTTCTGAATTTCCTTGAATGTATTTCACACAGAATCTTAAGGTCAAGTGTAAATTAAAGTGTAATTTATATAATCGCATCTCTTATCGTATAATCAAGGTTTTTAAATGAAAGCCCAAGTAAATACGGAGTAAATAAATCATATATGAATACCGAAAACGCGTCTGGGCCTGGTAAATGCGGGATAGGCTGACACGCTAAAACAGTGCTAGAGATTATAATGTGAAGTGCTAAAATTCCGCGGCAAAATGAAACCTCGCCTGGCTATGAACGCGATCCAAGTTCTGCAGTTTGTGGGACTTCAGCATTTTGTAAGTATTTCAAGTAAAAAGAACGAGTTTTTTTTTGTACTTGTTACCTCGAGAACTTTCGATTGTTTGAACGGATTTTTTTATACTTCTTTTTTATTTGTAAGCTGGTGCCTTTCGTCTTGTCCTTTTTAAATTTGATCCTGTTCTTGAATACGGCTTAGTTTATTGTTGTAACAATAAACTAAATTTGTAAATTTATTTATTTATTTTTTATGTCATAGTCTGCAATGGAGCTGGTGGGTCGCCTGATGGTAAGTGCTACCCGGTGGTAGGTACCCATGAACATTTGGAGAGGCGTAAGGTCGATAGCAGACCTAACGCCTCAACAAATAGATTATTATTTGAACTGAGCGAACGAACGAACGGGACGATATCATTTTTTTTGTAGATTTTTTCGCTATGTATATTCTTCTATGTGAAAAATGATTGGATTCCTGGTCGAGGGGGTAGCATTTAACAGTTCCGTTCTTGTTGGTTGGTTAGGAAACTCGCGTCAGGTAAAATAGCGCAAAATCACTTTAAGATTGAACCCGATTATAATGATTACTTTAATATCGGTGTGTTGTATTCAATCAATACAATTTATTGTTTACCTTCTTTTCATTTTTAGTTTTATAGCATTGAAATCCATTCCATCGATGCAATATTGTAATCGTTGAAATAATGTTACCTATTAGTTGTGATGGTTCTTAATCATCTCAATTCGCGTGGTAAGGGACACCTTAGGCACATGAAACCGAAAGAGTTCTATTTCTTAAAAATATCTTATGTACCTTCTCTTACCTTACACCTAATCGTACATCCGTCCACAGATAGCAGAAGAATTCCGGGACATGCCAGCCAGCTTCGGCCCCGAGGTGCCCCCGGATGGCCTGCGCGGCTTCCTTGTCCCCGGCGAGCCGGCGGACGGTTGCGGGCCGCTGATGAAGCCGCCAACAGTGGATAACTTCACCGGGAAGTGGATTGTCATAGTTGCTAGGTGAGCATCTTTAATCTTAAAGTAATCCTGCCCGTCGTTAAAGCCTTGTCAACCGACTTCAAAAAAGAAGGAGGTTATCAACTCGACTGCTTTATGTTGTGTTTGTTACATAACTTTTTACTGGGTGAACCGGTTTGCGAAAGCTGTTGTTATTATGTCATGTGGTTCTGTTTAAATTTGGTCTAATTCTTACAATTTGAAGTCGATTTACTTTTTTATTTAGAATAATTATTTTATTGAATGTTTAACGATTTGATCGCATGGTGCGCGAAAAGTAAAGTTATGTACTATGGGTGAATATTATGGCATTATTATGTTTTTGCTTTTTATTATTCTAATTATTTTTTACTGTATCTCTGTTTGAATGCTAAATAAAGGCATATTTATGACGGCAAAACTATGTATCTATCTAGCTCAGTCAAACACGCTCATCTCATTAAAACGCATCTATTTCTTAACCTTCATATTACTATACGATGTTCATATAACCCTTGGGGGGTATACGTTGATCCCATAATTGGATTGTCCCGCCAGATTCAACTGCAGTTTCGAGGTGAAGGTCCGCAACGCGCAGGCGGCCGGCTTCGACTGCGCCATCGTGCACAACGTTAACTCCAGCGACCTTGGTATGTGTGTTTGGTGTATATATCTGTGCCACTCTGTACCCTCGGTACACTTTGGCACGGGACTACCTTACTCTCTTGAAAAATTAGTAGCAGTACTGCTTTTTTTTTAATTTTTAAGTTTTATAGCATTGAAATGCTTTATAAATGAGAAATTTGTAAAGAATAGAAAAAAATTTACCACGAGACGGGAGACTCGCATGTTTTTGCCAAACCGTAGCAACGCCTAGCCTCTTGGCTAACCGTGTACCTGCCTCATGATCGAATTTCTTCTTTCCTTGAATTTTTTCTATTCTTTATACATTTCTCATTTATAAAGAATTTGAATGCTATAAAATTAAAAATTAGTAGCTTAGGTTTTTTTTGGCTAAGTATTTTTTGTCCAGTCTAAGTGCGTTATCAATCATAAAAATGTTATCTTATTAACATGAAAAATGGGTAGAAATCCTCTTAAAGCATCACTGTTTGTTGGTATACTAGCTGACTAATAGAGTGGGAAGCCGGAGGCCGAGGTCCTTTTCCTTACCTTCTCAGTCCTTTATACCTTACATCAATATTTTCTTTTACCTTCTCTGCAAAGTTCGCAATCAAAGAGGCCTTACGCCTTTACAATTATACATGAGCGGTAGTGATCGCTTACCATAAGGCATACCTGCCTTTGCTAAATATAGCATAAAAAATATTCTGAGCTCTTCTCTTAGTATTTATACCCACCTTATCTAATAACAACGATTATTTATAATGTCCATTGAACTACATGTAGTGTTGGGATGAGGCAGACTCATTATTATCAGGCCATCCCCGCGTCGATAACAGTACGGCGCAGTGCTTGAAGTTAATAGCACTCATTACACTGTGTTTGTTATTTTTATATTTTCATGTTGTGTTACTGGATTGTGACCATGGATAAATCGGTCGTTTCCGTGAGTTATTAGAAATTATTTAAAAATAGTGTTTCCGATGTGGCTTCTCTCGGCTCTTCGCTGTCGAGACATATTAAGTTTTACATTACATAGTATGTTCTGACTGAGGCAATGTTATAACATTCCTCCGTTTCTTATAACAGTTCATTCGATCTCATCTATCGGTTCGCCAAATTTTATAAAAAATGTTCCAGCTGTTTAAGTTTTAACGGGCGACGAATGAACAGAATTACTTTATTTATTAGAACTTGAAGTTTTGTTTTCAGCAATTGTAGCCTATGATAAATTTTACCTTTTCATTAAATTTAAATTCATGATTTTATAAAAATTGCTCCACATTCGATTTACAGTTGAAGCGAATGTGAAACACAAACAGATGGAGGCGCTTTAATGTTTGCTTTACTTCAATATAATTGTTATGAATTTTAAATTTTATTCAACGTCGTAGAATACGTATCGCCCTTTCTTGTACACACATGTAGCTAATTGAGGCAGGTCGTGGACTCGTCACTCGTAAATATGTATTTGTTGACATGTGTGCGTGTGCGTTTCGAATGTAATTTTAGTTGGCGCACGTTGTACTGAATGTAATATATAATGTAGGTAACGTGTATATTACACAATAATAAGTAATCATTATCAGTCTCGTACAATACTTGCTCCTTTTGCAGGAATACAGGCCTTCTCGAAGGATTAATCTTACAAGCTAGTGAATTGTGGGTTGATGTTAATGTTTTGAGTTCTTGGTTCTTCATGACATGTCGGTATTTTCACGATGATTTACTTCATCGGCTGATACGAAAAAATCAGCTTTTTTTATTATTCAATTTGTTTATTTATTTATTCTTTGTTGCACACTTAAAAAATAAAAAAACAGAGATAAACTTAAGAAAAGCAACTAAAAATTAAAAGTAGTATACAAATGGCGGCCTTATGGCTAAAAGCCATCTCTACCAGGCAACCGTTTTTTTTTTTACATATAAGTCGTTTTATGTTAACTACATATTATTTAACGAAAATAAAATCGTTAACCCAATTGTGCTAAGGGAGATGAATTTGGCCACATAGTTAGGCGGTTATGTCGATTGTAAATCTATTCTTTTGTCAAAGAGGAGTTTGTTTGTCTGTACGCGCTTATCTTAGGAACCGCTATATCGATTTCAGAAATTCATTCTCCGTTGAATCCCTGAATGCTATAGGCAATATATGTATATATTGCCTATATTGAATATGATTAAGCTATTATGAATCATGTACTTTAATTAAACCTTTCGTGATAAATAATCTTATCGATACTCCACCATACATTATCTTAACCGTTTACTTTGAAACTAAACAGTATCAAAAATCAATTGTTAACTACATACAGACAACGGACATATCCGACTAATATTATAAATGCGAAAGTTTGTAAGGATGTGTATGTGTTTGTTGCTCTTTCACGCAAAAACTACTGAATCGATTGCAATGAAATTTTGTACGAAGACAGCTGGAGCTTACAACTGGTAAAAATGTATACAGGTGCCTTCCTCAAATGATATTATATATAGGCAACATTTTATCCCGATGTTCTTACGGGATACAGACTTGAGCGGGTGAAACCGCGGGGCTCAGCTAGTAATATATATGGTTATACTCGTATTCCAGTTAATAAACACTCAAATGACTTTATACCGCTCGTTATTATTGCAAGTAGCTTTAATATGAGAGAAAAGAAGGAAGGAAATAAAATAATTGTTTAATTAATTATTACTTTTTATTCGAATATCTGATTCTGTTCACAAATCAACTTCAAACTGGGTTTCGTAACAAAACCTAGTTATTTTGATACCTTTATGCTTATATCAGATTTTGATGAGTAATTCAGACTTTCATCATCATCAGCCCGTATATGTTCCCACTGCTGGGTTCAGGCCATAATCCACCACGCTTACCAAGTGCGGGTTGGCAGATGTCACAATATGTCGTCGAACTTTTGATTCTTGGACATGCCGGTTTCCTCACGGCGTTTGAAGGAGTGGTGATATTATCTACATGCGCAGATAAATTGAAAAATCAATTTATTTCCTGCACGCTCGCCCGGTCTCGAACTCCGACTTATCGATTTTGAAGTCCGAAGTTCTCACCACTGAGCCACCACTGCTTATCATAATTCAGACTTTATGAAATAAATGAAGATACATACTTACATAGTAGTATTACCACATCTCGCCATATTTCAACAGTTTTAACAAAAGTTGTTTAGCAATTAAATACCAACAACATAACGCCAACACATGAACATTATTATCTCGCGAATGAAACACAACAAGTACCTAGAATTATATGAGTCGCTTAATTGAATGTACAGATTATTTTTTTCGATTATCTCTCTTCTGTTGTATATACCATATCTTACACGTACGACGTTGTTTTTATAATGAAAATAATATTTAAATGTAATTAAAACCAATTTGAATTGTGAAAGAATAATGTTTTATAATTTTAAATTATTTACGTATTATTTTGAATCTCGGCTAACCAATCTAATGTCCAGTAAGTACATGTTTTATACTCGCAATATCAAACTCACACTATTTCTTTTTATTTTGTTATTTTGTCGTTCTAATCACCACACCATTGCGTATATCTTCCTCTGAAGAGACAGTATGGTATGAGGGTTCAGGCCATAATTCTCTTTAGTAGTTGCGACTAATTTCAAATACGTTTTCTTAGGAACTTTCTGAGAAATTAAAAACGGATTGCCAGCAAAAAATTCACATTCACCGTAGGCGAAATTGCTGGCGTCCACTAGTGTAGAATATAATCGAAATATTGTGCTATTTAAAGAATTTAATAACGAAATTATAAAATATTATGATAGTTAAAATAATTTAAAAAATGTTTTGTAAGTTATATATCTGCAAAGTTTCAATTTTAATTAATCTATTGTTTTTTAGTTCTACAACTTATCGTGAACCACGCTAAGTCCAAGCCAAACTACAATAGCAAGGAATATAAAATAATATAGTTACAAAACGTTCCCGCCAAAGACGTTTAGTTGTGAAGATAAAGTATAAACAAATGAGTGCAACAGTTATGCGGACATAAGTTTTATCGCACATTGCACTCTGCAAGTTGTGTATGTTATATATATATATATATATATTGTTTGTTTGTAAGGAAATGGCACTAAAAACGACAAAACTGAACTTGTAAGACTGCTTTTTGTGATAGGGCATTGAATGTGGGCTGAGGGTATTGATCTTTTTAATATATATAGATGTTAAAATGCAGCTTCGTTGCAATGTATATATAAAAATCATAATTTTTAAAGAAAGTTTGGAGAATATTGCGACTTTATACACTAAGCACTGTTGAATCCATGATGTATTAATTCTATGTAAAAATGAAAAACACTATAACATAAAACACATAAAATATGTTGTATTTATACTTAAAATATCTTCACTTTTAATGATGACAACATGATCAATGCATTGAAAATATATACATGATTTAAAAAAAAAAAACATTTTTTTTTTTTATGAAACACATTCCAATTGACCTTTAAATCGTTTTCATTATAGAAAGCTTACAATTAATTGGTCATTCACATGTTTATAATGTATTCAAGTTTCATTAGTCATTACTTAATTACGTTAAAAATGAAGGGTCATTGTCTTTTATTGATACTGCCAAATAATAGGTAAATTGTTATATTTAGACTATGTGTGCAAGCAACTTCGTCCGCTAAGTTGAATTAAGTTTTTTTTTTACATCAATCCCGTGGGAATTTAGCGATACCTACATGTTGCCCTGTAATCTCCTCTATCTTCCAGTCAAAACTCAATTTGAATCGGTTCATCGGTTGCAGATATTACCTAAAACGTACAGACGACGAAAAAAAATGCCATTCATATCTGTCAAACACTATAATCAAACGGTTATTTTGAACATACAGGCAGTCAGGATCTTATTTATATGTTTAAATATCTATTTTTGAAATTACAGAAACCATGTCAGCGAAGGACCCCGAGGGGATAGCCATCCCGTCGGTGTTCGTGAGCGACCTAGCCGGGCTTATATTATCCGAAGAGTATATTTATATAAATCGGTAGGTTTTTTAACATAAACTTTGTGTATTTTTATTAATTATCCACTAAGGAAACTTCTTGGCGTTGTCAACAAAAAAAAAAAAATTCAGGTTCGCAATCGATAATCTGAATCCGATTATGCGTTTCATCTTAATGCTGATAAAATTTCGGTTCATAGTGAATAGGGTTCATTGTTTATTTCTACGTAGAGAGAATGTAATATGAGCTATCTACAAAGTTTTTCTAAGATATGTTAAAAGACTAGAAATTTTACCAGCATTCAATTGCATTGCATTTCGGTGAATGTATATAATAGATATTCACTCGTTTTTATTAACGCAGACATGAACTATTAGCGCTCTTTCTTTTTTTATTGTGCAATTTTGGTACTTATGTCAACGGCAATAAGTTTCTTTTTGAATTGTCACCTTGTCCCACTCGTTCCTAATAACGCGGACGTAAACTTTTTGAACTCCGCATTTTTATCGTGCAATTTTGGTACTTAAGTCAACGGCAATAAGTTTCCTTTTGTATTGTCGCCCTGTCCCGCTCAATGCTTTTAACGCGGACGTAAACTTTTTGAACTCTGCATTTTTTACCGTTCGATTTTGGTACTTATGTCAACGCCAATAAGTCTCCTTTTGATTTGTCGCTCTGTCGCGCTCGATGCTTCTAACGCGGGACGTAAACTTTTCGAACTCTGCATTTTTATCGTGCAATTTTGGTACTTATGTCAACGGCAATAAGTTTCCTTTTGATTTGTCGCCCTGTCGCGCTCGATGCTATTAACGCAGGACATGAACGTTTCCAGCTACTATATAATGGTGAACGGCGACCTGCCGTTCAACATCAACACGCACCTGCTGCTGCCCTTCGCCATCGTGGTGGTGTTGTGTCTTATCGTCATACTTATATTTATGGTGAGTGAGTGAGTGAGTTTGCGAAATGGTTACAGGCTAAATACATATTGTATGCTTGTATTAATTTTTGTGATATGACATCCTGTCTAAAATATAGTATTTACAATTAGGACATTATTTTTAAAAGTATTTCTGAAGGGTTTTAAATGTTGTAAATTCATACTTTGGAAGCGGATAAAGTGTATCCAATTGTATATTGTACTAATATAGATTTCAAAAAACGTACTAAAAATAACTACCTCCTACATAGTAAATCAGGGCAATCGTGAACAGGGGTGGAATAAAATCCTAATAACTTTATATATATTTATAAAAAAGAATATTGTCATTACAAAAAGTAAACATAAATAAGTGTAACATATTTAATGGTTTATTGAGATTGTTTCGAATTACCCCTGTTTACCTTGATTGATTATGTAGATGGTACTTATTTTTCATTCTATTCTCTTCAATTTTTTATAGCAATACTAGAACAATACGCAACCGATAACCTCTGATTCCAGATAGTGAAATGCATAAAGGACCGTCGGCGAGCGAGGCGGCACCGCCTGCCCAACCGCTCGCTGAAGAAGATCCCCACGTGCAAGTTCAGCAAGGGCGACCCGTACGACACGTGCGCCATCTGCCTCGACGACTACCAGGAGGGGGAGCGGCTCCGGGTGCTGCCCTGTGCGCACGGTACGTAGTCCACCATACAAATATGGAAAGATTTATTCAAGTTTCGTATGTATTATGTATACATACAATGCATATTATGTACAATATAACGATGATTTAATGGTAAGTGTGGTAAGAGTCTTTTATCGATTGATTCGTGTTCATGTGGAAAATTACGCCGGGGAATAAGAGGGAGCAGCTTGACAAGGAATACGCAATCTATACCCATGATGAAATGTGACTTATTAGGGCAGTTACGACTTATAATTGTTAGGGAGTAAAATGAAGGCGTTGTGTTGCAGCGTACCACGCGAAGTGCATCGACCCGTGGCTGACGCAGAACCGGCGCGTGTGCCCCGTGTGCAAGCGGCG
>NC_052112.1:9198794-9199002 GCF_012273895.1 Zerene cesonia | reverse complement strand
GTTGCAGCGTACCACGCGAAGTGCATCGACCCGTGGCTGACGCAGAACCGGCGCGTGTGCCCCGTGTGCAAGCGGCGCGTGCTGGCGGCCGGCGAGCGCCGCCGCTCCACCGACTGCGACTCGGACGACACCGAGCCGCTCGTGCGCCGCGACGCCACCGACGTGAGCGCTGCACGCACCCCCCACCACACACCACACACCACACACA
>NC_052112.1:9167830-9198765 GCF_012273895.1 Zerene cesonia | reverse complement strand
GCCTTCCCCCGGGCCCCACATAACGCACGCTACACCCCAGGCTCTTACAAAACTGTACTTTAAAGTTATGATAATTTTCAACTGATTCACCAATCTACTCTAATATTATAAGCTGAAGAGTTTGTTTGTTTGTTTTAACGCACTAATCTCAGGAATTACTCGTCCGATTTGAAAAATTATTTCAGTGTTAGATAACCCATTTATTGAGGCAGGCTATAGGCTATATACATACCACGGGCGAAACCGGGGCGGACCGCTAATTCATGATAAAAGTACAACGAAGAAGCTCTCAAACACCTAAAAATAAATAATGCAATATAATATATACACCTCTGAGAAAAAAAAATCATGTTACACATAAAAATATTTCAGGGTGGCACTTTCGAAGAGCAGCGTGAGAATCCATTTGTGCGTGCGGCGCGCTACGTCGCCCGCATGCGTCTGCGCATGGAAACTTCTAATAACGCTGAGGTGGGTTCAATTCTACCCTCATTTCCATAAATCCTACTAATATTATAAATGCGAAATTTTCTAAGGATGTGTGTGTGTTTGTTGCTCTTTCACGCAAAAACTACTGATCCGATTGCAGTGAATTTGATACGTAGATAGCTGGACAACTGGAATAATATATAGGCAACTTTTTATCCCGATATTCCTACGGGATACGGACTTACGCGGATGAAACCGCGGGGCGCCGCTAGTAATAAATGTAATTAAAAAAGAAAACTAAAAAACACGGTTCAATAATAGAATTAACTAAACTGACTCATTTACTCGTATACTGACTATATGTTAGGAAAGAAATAATTGTATCCTCTCTGATCCTTGATACGTGTAAGTTAGAATTAAATTATTAATTAATAATTTAAAGTGGGTCGAAATCGATTCTTAAGGAGGCGATTACAGACAGACATACAGACGAAGATAATGAAAGCGTGTTAAATGTATTTAATTTGCTCGTTTTTACATCCCTGTCTTTAATGTTTAATTCATGACGTAATTGATGTAATTATAACAAATAAAATACAATAAATATTATTTTCAACAAATTCTTTTCATGTCTCTTTTCGCTTATACAGGAGCCGCAGCCCTCTGAAGACAATGAACAAAATAGCACTAACCAAGTGTAAGTATTATATAATATTTTTTTTAATAATTGATTTAAAACATATGTATGATTGTCTTTATGGATTAATCACTATTCAATATTAGTAATCACTATCAAACTGATAAATAATGGACATAATTTAATTTAAGAAAAAACATCACATTATTTTTCATTTTTTGTATTGATATAATTTAGCAAAGTTATTTTTGAACGTTTAATTAATGAAATTTCGCACAAGATTTTATTTTAAATTTTCGAATTAAAAATCCAGCACGTTGTCTTCTGGTAATTCTTCTTTTTATTTAAGCGCACATTACCTGTACTCGACGACAAGGGCACATAACAGTTTTAGCTAGAAGATATCACTTATAAGTCATATGACCACCATCTGTGCTGTTGTTCCAACTACAAGTTCAGTTTTATTGTATGTGCAGAAATAATAAAACGCTTACGAATTGTAAAATTGCAGTGTAGTAGACGTGGAGCGCGAAGTAGCAGCTGACGACACAGCGGCGCTGCTGCCTCGCTCGGAGCGGCGTCGCTCACGGCGGCAAGCGCGGCGCGAGCGGTCCGCCCGCGCTCAACCCGCTCAGCCCGCTCACGCCGCTCACCCGCACGCTCACGCAGCCGGCGCAGTACGCACCGTGCGGCCCGCTCAGCCGTCCATCAACGGCGGGGAAGGCGAGATCGGTGAGTATGGCTACTCACCGGTTGACCCGCATTTGGGACGCTTTTATCTGTAGTTTCAGTTCCAATTCGAATTTTGAATTTGAATTTTTCCATTCGAATTCGGAATTTTAGTTAAGTGTGGTTATAATGTGTAATATAAATGTGTGATTGTGTATATATTATGTGCTTGTGACATTTTTTTTTTTTTTGAAGAATAAATAACCTTTTTTAAATCTTAAGTATCTTTAATTTATTACTTAATTGTTCTGATATTTATTTTTTATATAAACGGTTGTGTTACTTACTTACTTACCTACTTACTAGAATTTATTTTTCTCTTTACGATTCTTACAAGTTTTTAGCCATATATTTGATTTGATTTTAAAATGTTATGTTTTATTTTGTGATAAGCAAATACGCAATTACAAAACTATTTAGAAAACCACGAATGGACAAAAATACATTTTTATGATGCCATGTAAATCTAAAAATCTTTACTGCTGTAAGATAGGTATCTAGGATATTTTTAAGTGTTGCGTATAATATGATATTATTTTTCAAGGTGTGGCAGCCCTGCCCGCTCCGCCCAGCACAGACGACAATATCGTCCATTTATGAGCAAAAGTTATATCATTAAAAAAAAATCGCTTTATTTATTTCCCGACTTTGCTAGACTTTACGAGACAATACGGTCGCGGTACCCTTAGTGACTAACTCACGAACTGTCAATTCTTGTTGTTATATCGATGATACCAATCAGGAATTTTATCATTGTCGAAGAGAGCGTCTTAAATCATTGCCCTGTGTTTTGAGAATTGTGTAAGGAATATGTATAGATTTATTTTAATCACGACCCGTTGAAAAATATTGCAATTGTATGGATGTTTCTGAAATGATGTAACACAGTATAATTGGCGGTTTGCCTTTTTAGTTTTTTTTTTTTAAATCAGTTCTATACAACAATGGTTACTTGGTGTTCGTCGCATCGTGTATGTATTTGAGGAAATATAATAATTATGTGATTTACTGTTCACGTCAAAAGATCAGTTCAGATCAGTTTTATGATGCATTTACACATTCGTCTTCGCTAATCGACTGGTGACTCGACAATATTTTATTTATTACATCATACACATTACATCAGGCAACGTATTGTATGGGTCTGTATATGATACATCTTATAAAATGAATATCTTACAGACTAACATACAACAACATGTTAATATATAAGTATTCGACAAAACATTCGTATACGTGTTTTGACGTGAACCCACACGTTCACACATTCGTCTTCCAGGCAGTTCTTAACACGAATACACGAATATAAGAATGTGTAAATGCATCATTACAGAATTCGTCTGAAAACAATCAAATATTTTAATCACGAATTTCCTGGCAACTCAATATTTTACTTCAAATTTTTTTCCATGTACATTGTAAAGGATGCTTCTAAATGACTAGCCTGTAATGCCTACACCACATGTAACAACGGTGTTGTTTTTTTAATCGGTGCAGTGGCTCCTGATATAAGCGCGTTCAAACAAACATATTCTTTAGCTTAACATTATAAGCACAGATTACACTTCCCATATTTTTATTCTTACTGTTATTACATTCATGATGTTTCGTCTGTTTATTCTACTAAAACTTATCTTGTTTATAATAATATTTTATCAAAGATATGTTTTAATGTGATCAATGTGGGTATTGAATATTGTATAAAACTATATTATTTCATAAATTTCGACAAACGATAGGTATTCATTGATGTTAACAAATTTATTTATCTTACTGTAAATCTTTATATCGATAAATAAAAGCAATAAATAAGTTTCGGGGAACACACAGAATTACGATTTTATCTAACGCCAGGTAATTATAAAGTCGAAGGCAATTGTACCTATATAAAATCTGATTGTTAATATATTGACTACATTGGACCGTATGAAGCGATTCTTTCGCGTTGATTGCACCACGTTTTTACCTTATTTTATAATTGAAATAAATTTTATGTGAAATTTGCAACGGAGGTTCTACGGTCCGGTGTTGAGCGCATATGTATTTGTAAATAAAAGTTATAGTTTTAAGGTTAGCGCATATTTTATAGCCAGCCATAATACTTAGTTGTAATATAACACGGTCTGTCCGGTAGATGAAGCGTTAACTATGTCCAGATTCGCGTGTTTTTTTGAAGTGAAACTTCTTTAGAATCGTTGTGATTTCAAAGCTGATGCAACGGAAAAACGACAGGTAAGAGACACAAATACAAAAATGTGTAGAATGAAGCCGACAAAGAATAAGACAGAGATATACATACTATTTTATATTTTATATATATTCATCTCATTCTTTTGTCGATTTACTGAAGTTTCACTTCTATCGTGTGTGAATCGCACACACACCTTTTTTTATATAGCACAGTACGTACACATATGAAAATGTTATATTGTGCGCGTGAGTTTCGATCTGGATATTTTTAAGGGTTTACTTTTGGAAATGCTACTGGAATCATCGATTATTATCAGTCTTTAATTGGTAGTTATCGAATTGGTTCTAGTGTATGTTGTAAAGTGAAACTGGACTTATTTGAGTATTTTAAAATTTTTTATGTAACGTTAGTGTATGTGTCGCAGGTATGTTGGAAAAGCCGTGATATTGTAATTAAATGGTAAATTGTCAATCGACTTCATTAATTACAATTTACGCTATGGTTTTAGTGATATTATCTCACCCGGACACTTGTGATATTGTAAGGCAATGTTATTGTGTCAAAATCAGTGGTCGTTTGACTATGAGGTCGTCTCAAATTGTCCAATCAGAATGCTCTATATCTCCTGCTGCTAACTTTGAACATTATACACCTAGATTTCTTATAATATCACAATAGTGTTCACGTGAGATAACGCTAAAACCAGTTCTTTAAATTTTTAAGAAATAAAGTCGATTGATAATCTACCGTTTAATTATTGTGTAACTAGTAAAACTGCAATAACACCGCTTTGCCAATATACCTGCAACATATATACCAACTATGAAGGTCGGTGCTACAATGTACCATTTTCTCAGTTATCATTTCATTGTTAAATTTTATTTTATATTTATTTAAACGCTTTCTCACTTAGGTTTGTCGTCCTGCAAGCGCTTGTATAGCAACGGTAACTATTGTGATATGTTTCGATGTTCTGATGACCATATTCAGTTAAGTTCTTAGGATATAACCAAAGAAATAAAATCGTTTGACACGAAAACATCTTTTGTTTCAGTTATCTCCTTTATGTTACTTATATCCGTCTCATATCAAATATGTCCAATAGAGCAACAAGACAAAGCACCATAATATTTGATCGTATAAGGGCCGAGGGCATGAGTCGGTTTTCTGTACGGATATTTACTCTTAAGTGATCATATATTACTGGTCCCTAAATGGGAATCGAAACGACAAAAATATGCCAAGTACATCGGATTCGCACAACGAATAATTCATGTGCGGTGGTAGTGCTTACCATCAGGCGACCAACCAGCTCCATTTCCGACGACGAATAAAAACGTAGGAACCTTTATTTGGCACCGAAATTTATAGAAAAACTACGGTACATAACAAAAAACCCCATTGATTACAAATTGGTCCCTATTATATGATAAAATGTTGCAGACAGTTGTTTTCAGTCTCAACCGGGATAAAACGGTTACAGAATCACTCGTTCAAGTACTCCATTTGTATCCATTTTACCAATTGTGTTGCCGCTGTTTCCCCAGTTTCGAATTTTCCATATATTTAGAGACACTAAAAATTCGCTTTACTATTTGTACGCTTGTCTGGTCTGAAACGTGAATGAATTTGTACGCTCGTCTGTCTGAACGTGACATACTGATCTATCAACGCACAGCCCAAACCACTGGACGGATTGGGCTGAAGTTTACCATGCTAGATGCATGATAGATGGTATGACGAAGGCATCCGCTAAGGATTTTATCAAAGATTTTGATAAATTCTACCCCCAAGGGGGTAAAATAGGGAATGAAAGTAAAGTTAGTAATGCAGATTTATTAAGACCGTGCGGCCAAAGCTGCGGGCAACAGCTAATTGCATCATATAGGAAAGCAATTTTAAAATAACAACTGGATCTGCTTTAACGTCTAACATCATCAAAAACGTGCTTTCTCAAATTGGTATCAAATATCAAATAAAACACAAAAATCCATCAAAGTAGCTTTATTCAAACATAAGGCCGCCATACGGGCGTCCGACCCGGCGGCGCAATACGGGTGAGCAGCCACAGATGTTTCATTGTGGAAACTGAATGACGATGAAGGATGACAAATGTGGTACAGATGATTAATATTATGTAGTCAAAGAGCTGATGATATAATAGGGTGAGTTTAGTCAAAGAGCCCGAAGCCCATGTCGTCGTCACTCTCAGAGTCCTCCTTTTCGGGCTTCTTCTCCTCTTCCTTCTTGTCAGCCGGCGCCACGGCGGCGGGGGCTGCCGACACTGCGACCGCTGCGAACTTGCTTGGGTCCTGCAATCATAGTGAAGCATTGTTATTGGCCTTAACTCTTAAGACTTATTTGCCTAATCAGCTTTTTCTTTAACAAAATTGTAAAAAAAATTAACTAAACATATTTACTACATACTAAAAAAGTGATAAATCGTTAAGTTGTAAACAAACCCAAAAATTCAATCTGAAACTTAAAACCATCAGACACACACCTTGATGTACTCCTTAATGGTGGTGGCTTCCTTGAACTCAACCTCGGTGACGGCAGCGATGGCCAACAGGTTCTTGAAACCGTTGGCAATCGAGTGTGGGGCGGAAGCCACAGTGGGGTAGCCGATGGACAGAGACACTGCTGCCACGTTGGCCACTCCCTCCATGAACTTGGCGCGCAAGTCCTCGGGCTTGATGTCTAGGATGGATGGTGCAAAGATGGTGCCAGAGTCGTACACCTGGAGAAACATTATTATTAAGATTAAGATATTGATACATGAATTATAAGTTAAAAAGAAATTTTTACATTTATTATTATGATTCCACTCTACAATGTACATAATGTAATTATTACTATGGCTATAATCTAAGACAGTCATAGAGGTTGGAGAAAGGAAAATATGTTTGTATATGCACTAGAAGTCAGACATAAGTCTAACAGTGATAACTGCATATACACATACTTTCCCAAAGTCTAATTGTCAACCCGCACTGTATGTGCAGCTTGTACTCAACGCTTTGGTTAATTTTTTGTTTAATGCTATAAAAATTAAAAGGGGGTAGGGGTAAAATACAAAATCTCATAAATACTTTAAAAGACAAA
Organism: Zerene cesonia; assembly: GCF_012273895.1. Lineage (NCBI taxonomy): Eukaryota > Metazoa > Arthropoda > Insecta > Lepidoptera > Pieridae > Zerene > Zerene cesonia. The sequence continues at coordinate 9,191,674 of NC_052112.1, read as the reverse complement.
AAGTAAAGTAGAACATTAACTCATCTCTTCTCAAAAACAATAGCACTTTATGTTCTATCATTACATCTAGTTTGGTGAGGATAATAAATAAAGGCAAAAATCTACACACCTGCTTCACAACAAGACCGTATGAGAAGGGGGAGATGTTTAACATGTTGAGAAGGGTCGCTTCGGAGGCGCCCACCTTGTCGCCTGGCTTCAAGATGTGCACATCGTTGATGATTTCAATGGTACCTGCACAATTATTGCAATATTAACTATTGTAACAAAACTCCAATCATTCACAATAAACACACTGATATGTAAAGTACTTCTTAGTATAGGAAAACGGTATTGTATCTTCAAATTGCCAGTGCAAAATTGATTCACAACAAATCACACTAGGATAGAATTGAAGAATTAATTTAGTCTGAAAGCGAAGCCAGAAAATCCATTTTTTTATTTCCTGGTATTAGGACAGACATAATAATGGAATAAGTTGAGCTTTCTATATCAGCCACTGCTACTTTTTCATCTTTTATGAAAATATCTATGTGCAGAATTTGTTTTATAAAATAAAAGAATAATCAAGTTTAAATGACCTATGACTTTCAGTGGTTATGTGCCGGCTTGGTATTTTATTTATATTGACAATTTATTGTTCTTTATTTCTTTTTTTACTGATAATATGTACTATAAAGAATAAATAAAACATGTTGATTACAATTTTCTTTGCAAAGGATAATATTAATTGCATTGAGAATTCATATTCCACAACTAATTTCTTACCCTTGGAAATCTTGGTGGGGATGGAAAGAGCCTGGAAGAAGGCAGTCTTCTCAGGACCCAGACCAGTGTTGTGGGCGGGGATGATAACCTCCAGTGGGGCGATGGCACCAGGCCTTGCGGGGGCACGGACCTTGTTCTCCAGCAGCTTATCACGAACCTGGTGAAGAGAAGTTAAGGTTTAGTTTAGTTAGTCATCCAAGGATAATACACTGAATTATTAGATTCAATTTCCTAAGCATAACACAGTAAAATTAAAATGTATCTACAAATTGCCAGTGCAAGTAGTATCAAATCAACAATCACACTAGGATAGAGTTGAAGAATTGCTTTAGTCTGAAAGCGAAGCCAGAAAATCAATGTCATATTTCCTGGTATTAGGACAGACATAACCATTTTATTTCATTTTGTCATAAGAATATAGAAAATCTATCCAGAATAGTTCCAGAGCTATAAAAGAACTATTTATTAAAGTAAGAAGGCATCCATAAAACACTTCTTATCTCTGTAATTAGTTAACAAATTTTAACAAGTACAAGTATCACTATACCTTAACATTAATTGTGGTGTGTGAATTACAAAACATAGGAATATGAAGAAGTTAATTATAGAGTGATACAAACCTCAACAAGATCACCACGGGTGAAGACGAATCCAACATTGCCCTTGATGTGGGGCAGAAGTTGCTCCAGGGCTGGGTTGGTCTCCAGATGGTCCTTGATGGCCTTACGCATCATTGTGTTCTTGCCCATGAGGACAATGCTGTGACCCCTGAGGGAGATGCGAATCTGCTGCATCTGAGTGGAGCCCACATTGTCGGCACCCACAATGAAACATTTGGGATACTCATCCAGCAATTGCTGCAATAGAAAATTAATAAAATATAATTAAGCTGTGCTGCCAGCAAATAGTATCAGCCAATTACTATAGATATTGGAATAAGTTAATTAATTATATTTTGAGATAATATTTCGTTACTTATTTGTAAAGTAAACATCTTACCTGTGTACATAGTGCAGTTTATAAGAAATGTACCTAACCTATGAATTAGTCATTGGCATTACTTACGATAATCTTGGTGAAGTAGTTGGACTTCCAAGTAGCCTTGTCCTCCCTACCCATCTTATCAGTGTGTAGGGACTTCGGAGAAATTTAAGGACTGCAAAAGATTTAACCCGTGATGAAAAATACGAAATAGTACACATGTCAAAATTGGGTATTAAATTGACGAAATAAAGTACACAATTCTCACAAAACTATATATCGAAGAAACTAGAATTGCAAAATAGTAAAAAGTCTAAAGGATTAATAAAATTCAATACGATATTTCAGATACATACCAAGACCAAACGCAATACGCACAAACCCTGTGCGTGCGGGACAAATAAGAATGTCAAAACAGCAAATGACAGATTATTTTACATATAAATCTATAGGTTATGGCCTAATGAATACTGACACAGATAAATAATCCTTTACTCATTGCGAACACCCTTTAATCCGGAATTTTTATACGTACCTATTTTGAATACAAAATTAATATTACCTTATCTGATAGCTTACAACGCTTTAAACTAGGGAAAACATTTTGGTCACCGAAAACTAATTCGACAAAAAATAAAGAAAATACCCCACTTAAACTACTACTACTATTAGTAGGATTTAAGAGACTGTAATCTCAATCAGCGAGCCAGCATCCTAAATTTAGACGTTAGTAAAACTGACTGATGGTTGGTTCTGACTGATGGAATCATTTCGAAGCCTAATTAAAAAAAAAAAGCATTTAGTAAGGCGTAATAGTATTTAATTACTTAAACGTAACTTATTAAAATACTTATACTTGGCTTTTATAAATAGTACCATAGTTATCAGGGATTATTTTTTTGTCATCGAGGCTTAAGATATTAAAAATTTAAGTTAAAATCATAATATTAATATTTTGTTATCACAAGTTACAGCCAATCTTTCTTTAGCAATCATTCTGTCTCGTATGATAGTATTTTGCTTTTGAATAAACGGTGAAAAGAGATTAATTAATATGCAAAATAAAATGAGCGTATCAAGGGCATTGAAGGTTTTTGATACGGAATATAAAGCATTATATATTCCGTGGTTTCTGACTGACAAGATTAGTCGGACACAGAGTAACATGTTTTTAATGTGTGGTCAGACACCATCCTATCGACTATGGATACGTCCATGGATTTAACATAACATTATTGTGTTACCATTAAAAAAAAAAGCATAACATTGACATCTTTCATCTTTGTCTTTTGAGTTTTGACAGTCTTTTGGTGGCTTGCATTAAATGTTGCTAAATAATATTCTAATTTATCCACAATTAAAAATTTTGCTTACTCAGTGATGTGCTTTTACATACATTATAAGTTGAATTAATATTATAACTGCTCTTCATAAAGATGTCGTTATTTCGTAAGCCTAAAAGAATTCAAAGACGCGTGTTTTGTGCTGACGATGATGAAGATGGTGAACCGGAGGCGCCGCCACCGCCAGTGATTAGTAACAAAAAAGAAAACAAACCCTCAAAAACTCCGTCATTGTTAAGTTTCGTCGACGAAGGTTTGAGATGAACTAAGCTTTATTATAATTGTCTATAACCTCCTTGTACAATTATGTATAATAAAATCGTCTACTTCTTACATATTTGAACATTACTTGTTTTATATTTATTACACAGCGCGAAATTTTGTTTTTTCTTATACATAAATCGTCATAGTGATACAATCGATTCACATAATTTAAAAGATAGCATCTTATGATGACATCTATATGATGGATCAAGTCTTAGACTAAACTTCTTATCAATTTCAGAGGAAGATGGCGAAGTTTTTAAGGTAAAGAAGTCATCACAAAGTAAGAGGTTAGCAAAACGCAGGGAAAAGGAGAAACGCATACAGCCTGAGGGTGATAATCACAAAATTGACAATAATGTGACTGAGGTAATGATTCTAATTTATGAACAGGCAACAAAAATCAATAAATATATATTTAAGAGAATTTTGTAGGATACTGTATATAGAAACATATAAGAAGAAATGTTGTTGTTCAAAACAATACACATCTGCATGAATAATTCTAAATCTGGTTATGATTAATAGTAGTTTTAAATCTATAAAGGAAAAAAATTGACATCTTTCTCAGTCAGGTACTGGACTTGTTTATTGTAATTTTATATAACTGATATTAACTTAATTACCAATTACATATTATTCATAGTATTAATAACAAAATACTGAAATCTAAAAACATGTTTTATGTGTCTTGTGATCAAAAATGTATAAATCATATTCAGTTATAAATTTAAACAAATTTCAAGTAAACATTTATACAATGTAACCTTAAAGTTATCACACATTATTTAAAATGTAGGAAAATGAAGTGGGCGAAAAGGAAATCACAAAGAAAAAGAAGAAGGTGACCCTCGAAGGGTTAATACTATCTGGGCGCGAAGCGCTAGCGGCAGACGGTTCCGGCGACATATCGGAAGAGAGCGGCAACGAAGATGAGGATAGTAGGGGATTTCACCAGTTCCGAGCGGAGTCGGTGCGCGCAGCGCTCGCCGTGGCGCCCGGACATATACCGGACGCGGCGCTCATCCACGCAGCAAGAAAAACGCGACAGCAGGTATGAGAGGTGAGGGACTAGGAGATGGCCACCGATTGGGAATGGACAGCACAATAATTACGTTTTGGTATTGCAGATAAAATTTCAGCTGTGGTCAGTCTTCGGGTTGCAGCTGTTTTTAAGTTATAAGTTAGATCGCAAATAGATATTTGTGCTTAATAGGAAAGACAAGGATAGTGATATGTTGTATATTTGATACTTGAGGAACCATAATTATTAAATATGGACGATTTATACTATACTGATTATAGTATTTAGAGAATAATGAAATTTCTTTCTTCAAGGTTTTGGAAACATTGAAGAATCTTTATATTTTAAGTATAATGGTGTTTGGGTTGAATTCAACAACATGGTTTTACAAAATGTGAAAGACCACTTGTCATTAATTAGTTTTTAAATGTATTGTAATGTGATTAAATTTCATTTAAAATAATATATTAATGATTAAATATAATACAATTAAATAGTTACTAAAATAGCAAGTATAATTATTAAAGAACATATACCTAAAGACAATATTATATTTAAACCATGTCACTTCAACCCAAGCACTGTGCCTCACAGTCTCCAGCAAACAATCCCATTTCTAGGCTCGAGAGCTCGGAGACTATGTTCCAATTAAGTCTGACGGCCGTGGGCCCCGGCTGATACATGAAGATGACGATGAAGATGATGAGGAAGAAGGCAGAATACAGGTCAGGGGGTTGGAACTGCCAAGCGATAAGCCAAAGCGTAAGTATTGCGCCTGTTTTCTGATAAGATTTTGATGATATGAAATTAGACAGCGCAGGTTTTATCATTATCGGTTTAGACATTTTTGGTACTCATAGTAACAGAAACACAAAATACATAAAAAACAAATTTGCTCCCAATTGACTTCTGCAATTCAAATGTTTTATACAAACAACACAATATATAACAACAAAAAAAATAGTAACAAATGTTTTATATTTAGCTTTATAAACAAAACTACTCAACTCATTTTGATAAAATTTGCACTGTTCCCTTAGTTGGAGCATACTCAATATTTCCTAAAAGGAAAACAATACAATCCTGTTACAATGAGTTATGAATAAACAAACACTTTGAAACTTGGCTTACATGCTTAGAAGAGCCGTTATACACTATTAAAAAACTGTATAATTCAGACAATATCATGTATAATGTATATTTTTTAATTATATAATAGGTGGTACAGCAGCCATCCCTGATGAGGAGATGAACAGCGAGGGTGAGGAGTGGGAGGAGCAGCAGATGCAGAAAGCTGTCCCTTCCATTGTTGATATAACTGGTAAGTTGCCACTTTACATTTTTTTTTGCCATATGAGGGCAACTGAGCTGGTGGTTTGTCTGATGGTAAACAATCACCACCACTCATGAACGTTAGGAGAGGTAGTAAGTCTGCGAATGCGCCGCCCGCTTTTAAGGCGGAAGGAATAAGGAAAGAATTGACGACTGGAATGAAGGAATAGGCTGGGAAGGGTGATAAAAGGAAACATGCTCAACTTGCACATAAAAATTTCAAAAGGATCAATCTTTTGTAAAAGTATTCCACAGAAATATAACATTGGATACGCTTCCAGGCGAAGGCTCCGGCGAGCTGAACCCGTTCGCGGTGGCGCCGCCGCCCCCGCGGCTGGAGGCGGCGCCGCACCTGCGCGCGCTGTCCGCCGGCCCGCCGCCCGCCACCGCGAGCCAGCTGCTCGACGCTCTGTCCAAGAGGTGCACATGTTACTCATTTTAACTATTTCGGATGGATTTCTAGAACTCTAATAAGCTTCGTAGATTTATATAAGAAGATTAAAAAATAATAATAATTGGGGATTTGAATTCAATATTAAAAAAATATATAACTGTACAGTTATTTTTTTTTTTAATAAATATCGTGTATGTATATGTACTGTATCATGAATGTCTGTGGTTCACAATTTAAAATAGATAATAAAAATATGCATCAAAAGGATTGTAAATATATGTCTTAATGAACTTTCATATTAAATACCCAATGTTAAAAGCACCGCTAGCTAGACACCAATGTGTACACAAATATAAGATATTTCTCTTATTTCATTATCCTCATCATCAGTCAATATATGTTCCCACTAGTGGGACACGGGCCTCCTACGAGGTTCTCTTATATATTATCTTATCTACTATATTATTATTATTGATAACAAAATTTACATTTCTACAATACTTCCATCTCCATTTCAGATTAAACGAGCTCCAAACGGACCGGCAGGCGACGTTAACAAAACGCGAGGAATGTCGCGACAGACTACTAGCGGCGGCCAGGATAAGGGAGTCCAGGTCCGCTAGATGCAAGGAGTTGGATGCCGCATATAAACGGGCACAGGCTGTTAGAGGATACCTCACGGATTTAATCGAGTGCTTGGATGAAAAGGTTTGTGACCACTGTAGCTAATACTTCACTTAGATTGTCATGTTTCAACTGTAAAAGAAGTATGGGAATAAATATGATTGAATAAAAGAAAAAGATTGTTCCATCCAATGAAAGATCTTTTTGTCAAATTGTTATTTTGTTTTGAATGAAAATGAATGTTTATTTAAGATAATATATAAGTAAAGAGGGTAGGTAAAAGGGTAATGCTAGTATTGTGTTGTGAGATCATAGATATGTGGGTACCCTACCGGGAGTTGTAGGTGAAATATATGATTTTTATCCCACAATAATTACATTTAATGCGTAAGATACTTTACAATATTTGGGCCTTTGCAGTTATTCAGCTAATATTAATGGAAATTGTAATTAATAATAATTATAATTATTCATAGATATTTTTTTTGTCTTTATCTTATTATTTTGACAGTAAATATTTTTCCATTCCAACCACCCAACATCGAGATTTGTTTTCATAGTTTAAGAAAATCACATTGACAAGACTATAATACTACCTGCGCTAAAATGCCGAATAACCTATATTTTTTTTATAATTTTTTTTTTTCAAACAGATGCCGCAATTAGAAGCGCTAGAGTCTCGGGCGCTCTTACTGCACAAGCGCCGCTGCGAATTTCTCGTGGAGAGGCGACGGGCGGACGTCAGAGATCAAGCGCAGGATGTTTTAGCGTTGGCAGGTTGGGTTTTATAATAAAAATCATTTTATATGAGCAATAAACAATATTAATTGTACAATTTGACAACTTTATCGCTTAGGAGGTGATGTTACTTTTTATAAAAGGACAGTTGTTTTTACGAATTTGTATAATCAACGAACTTCGTAAGAAAAGGAAACCTCGTACAATGGCTGTTACTGAGGAATTTCCAGCTTAAAACATATCATATGTCTGCACGCCTCTAACCATATTCTTACAAAATTGCATCGAAATCGGTTTAGAAGGGCGTGAAGAACGGACAGACAGACAGTTACATTCGCATTTATAACATAAGGATGGTGTATTAATATGCGCTTGTGTACAGCCCGCGCGGGCGCCGCGAAGCCCGCGGACAGCGAGGAGAAGCGGCGGCGCTGCGCCGAGCGCGAGGGGCGGCGGCGCGCGCGCCGGCTGCGGCGCGAGGCGGCCGGCACCGCGCACCTGCACCGCGACGGGGACTCCAGCGACGACGACCTGCCGCCCGCCGACCTGCTGCACCACCAGCACGAGGCCGGTGCGTCGCCGCCCGCGCGCGCACACTATTGTCTTTTCGCTAGCCACATTGTATAGAGCTCATTAGTCGTTGGTCATCATTCGCTTATCGCTTACCGTTTACCCCTTGTTAAGTTTAATTTTTTACTACGAACTTCTCGCGAAATAATTCTGACGGCTGTCAAAATTGTGTAAATAGAGGTTATGTGGCGGTTTGTGGGATTTTTAAAGTGTCGGGACAGAAACTTATTTTTGTTTTTTTTTTTCTCTGTAAAAATATAATTTTCTTATATTTCACGCGTTAAAAAAAAATATTCTAAATTGGGTAATAGTATGCTTATTTTCTTCCAACCACATAACAACTCCATCCGACCTCCGACCGCAGAAGCGATCCGGCAGTCGTCGGCGGCGCTGTTCGCGGACGCGCTGGCGGCGTGGCGCAGCGTGCGCGGCGTGTGCCGCTCGCTGGCGCGCTGGCGCCGCGCGCACGCCGCGCTCTACGCGGACGCGTACGTGGCCGACTGCCTGCCGCGCCTGCTCGCGCCCTACGTGCGCCACCAGGTGACCACCAGGAGACACCCCTAATTATAGCACGAGCACGCGTCGCCACGAATTGGGCCAGTTCGCACCGGGGAAGTACCACACCCCCCATAGAAGACCGCCGTGAAATAGCAGTATACTACTGTGTTTTGGTCCCAGTTCTTTTTCTTTTTTTTAATTGCTTACCAATTTAACGTCGGAAATTCATTTGTAGAGCCCCAAGGTCTGCAATCGACCGTGCGATAGTTGATCATATACTACCAACTACCATTCTGCTTGTAGCTTAAAATATACTGTAAAAAATCGTGAGCTTTTGTAACTTGTAGTACAAGAAGTGTTTATTATTGACTAATTGTATATTTTTTTTACAGCTGATACTTTGGAATCCCCTGGCTGATGAAGACAATGAGGACTATGAAAAAATGGACTGGTACAAGTGAGCATTATATTATATTATGTTTATTAATTTCAAAATCATAATTTCTTTATTAGAATGTAAGCTATATGCCATTTAAATAAGTCAAAAACAATATTATTTTAACGTCGGTTAAATATATTTATACCTCTTTTTTATGTGTATATATTAAAGCTGTTGCGTGGGCGATCTGATTTTTAAACTCTTTTAAATTTGGTCTAATTGGGACAATTCAAGACGCGTTAGTTTTATTAATATATATTATATTAAAAATAATTATTTTTTCAAACAATATACAGACATCATATGGTCATAAAATGCTTTTTAACAATACTATAATCATTCTTTTTCACTCAAGACTTATTATTTTTTTACAAAACCGTACTATTATAATACTACTTCTATGCTACTTTACACCCTCTTGCAAATCACTAATTCCAGATGCCTCATGATGTACGGCGTTCGCTCCGAGAAGAGTGCAGACGACTCGGAGCAGTCCTCTTCTGAGGAGGAGAGCGAGATTATCCTGCGCGAGGACACGGTCCGCGACGACGTGGACCTGCTGCTGGTGCCCACAATCGTTGATAAGGTCGTACTGCCCAAGATTACAGGTAACCACACTTTTGGTATAATTAGGGACCGGGTTTCAAAATATTTTAGTTTTAATATAGTTTAAACTAACTTGAGTGCAGGGGAGGATAAATTAACGACATATTTGGTATATAAATTATCATGATGACCTTAAATAATTAATATCATAATATTTTCTATTCAATTAATTAGTTGTATATTGTAATCGATAATCCCTCACCTCGATCAGGTCGGTCAGGTAGTAGTTCAAAATAGTCTCATTTTGATAAAATTTTTGGTAACCTAACGGTAGTAAAACACAGAAATGTCAACTAATTGAAAAATCGTTACCTACAGAGCTGGTGGAAGTGGCGTGGGACCCGATGTCCGTCCGCGCGTGCATCCGCCTCCGCAACATACTACTGCGCGCCGCGGAGTTGCCTGTACAGAGCACGCTGAACAAGCTCTCGGCGGCGGTGTCGTCGCGCTTGGCGAACGCGCTCAGTGCTGACGTGTTCTTGCCCACTTTGCCGCCGCAGTAAGTGGGGCAAGGGGGGGGGGGGGGGGGGGGGGGGGGGGGGCTAGTATTTTTTTGTTGTTTGGACTTTTTGTATTCAGGGGGGTTCCAACTCGATTTAATAAAATAATTGCTACTATAATCGATATTTGAAAATATATATATTTTAGTATTTATTTTTACCTATTTACTATTTACTTACATCAGCCTCAACCTGAACCTAATGCTACAATATAATAATACGCATCGCACATCGCTACTAATCTTATAAACGCGAGAGTGACTCGTCTCTTAATAATTATTTTATGACTACGCGGTTTAACCCCGTTGATCACAATGTCGTCTCGTGCGCAGCGTGCTGGAGGGCGGCGGCAACGCGTTCTGGCGGCGCTGCGTGGGCGCCGGCGTGCGGCTGCTGCGCGCCGCGCTGTGCCTGTGCGCGCCGCCCGCGCCGCTCGCCGGCGACCGCCTGGCGCTCTCGCTTATCGGTTTGTGCTCATCACTATTTGCTATACAGCGAGTCGCTTCCCGCGTGCAACAAACGTGAAGTTTTTATATGGGATTTATTTTAATAGATAGAGTGATTCAAGAGGAAGGTTTAGATGTATAAAAACATCTAATAAACCATTCCGAATTTATCGCGTGTGGAACCGCGGTTGGAAAACTAGTTTAGTAATAAACGTGTAAATATAATCCATCAACTCTTCTAACATTTGCAATCGCGCACGTTTAATAGATATTTCGGCTCGGTGGTTGGCCTTCAAACGGTTTACTTTCGTCTTGTGGAGGAAGCGATTTGTACAGATTTTTGTGTGAATAGTGTAGTAAACGTTTGTCTAATATGGAGTCGCTTAAAACGGGTCGCGTAAAATACGCGTGCCAAGTGGCGAACACGCGTGGGCACATTTGTGTATGTCTGTCGCGTGTTGCAGAGACGCTGTGCTGCGGCGCGGGCGCGGGCGGCGGGCCGCAGCTGAGCAGCGTGGCGGGCGCGCTGGCGCACACGCTGCCGCGCTCGGGCGAGCTGCGCGCGCGCGCGCTGCGCCGCCTCGCGCAGCTGGCGCGCCTCGCGCTCGCGCGGCTGCAGACCGACAACCCGCTACATTTGTGAGTTGTGATCCGCATCACCACCACCCATTTAGTTATTCACCTTTACGTATATATTGTACGTACCATGTCGGTACATTAAATATTTTCTTAAAAGAATGGTCATTATGAATTCTGTGTGTGCTGTGTGACCCAAAAAGACTGGTTAGCAATTTTTTTCTGTTTGTGCGTCAATCACATAAAAACTACTATTTTACATGTTGATAGGCCAATATCAAAAACAAACTTTTTTTTATTGTTATCACAATTATTAATATTATTATTTTTAGGAAAGCATTGGAACAAGCGAGAGCCGTACTGGCGGAAGCGAAGGCAGCAGAATGACACAATTTGTCCCGACAATAATACACGACTATTTTCACAATTTGCGTTCTTCTCACCTGATAAACAAGGATGGAATATTTATATAAAGCTAGCATTAAATACTCATTATCATATTATGAGGGTCTGAATCAGTCAAGCCCCATACTGGCAATAATGTTTAAATTTATAAATAGAAAAAAAAGCTGTAGTATAACAAATAAACTCATTTATACAATCACAGCTAACACAGCAGCTTAAAAAAATGGATATACAATATTTAGCTACTATGCTAATCAGTATTTGCCCAAAACCCCAAAATGTTATAGAAGGTCCTGGCTGGCTAAGGCTATCATCAATGTATTAAAAAAATTTTATTTTTTAGTCTGTGTATTGTCAGAACTTCATTGAAATGTTAATATAATAATAAACGTTAAACCTAATTATCCATTGGGATTGCCTGATATGATAGCCAACTAAATGCTAGTGGGAGTAAATATTTCAAGTGTATTATAATTGGTTGATTTTATTAATCAATTGTAATTTCTTCTCTTCGGTGAGAAATTGCTGAAAATAAATAAGAAAACTTATCCTTTTCAGCCAAGATTCAATAATACATTTGTGTTTTCAAAGTTACTAAATTTTTCCAAACAGTCGTCAATATACGTTTTGTCTTATAATGCCGTTTATTATTCAACATGTAATTTCTACCTTATAAACCTGATGCAATTACTATAACGTTAATACCATATTTTCAATAGTTAAATTGCAACTGAAATGTTTCAAGCCTTGTGAGATTTTCTGCAACATTTCGATAATGTATATATGTTGTAATGTATGTTTTTTCGAATGATGTGAGAAATAAATGATATGGGTTTTTAATTGTCGTTTTATTATTTTATTATAAAGTGTATCTTTAGAACACACTGATTAATATGAGAACCAAATTATAATATGAGTTCCAAAAATTTCAGAATGTCTCTAGCTTTGCAGTACTATAGAACCAATCAGTCCTGGGCTTTATTCCCAATAGAAATAAAGAAATTGTCTTAGTGTTAAGCAGATTCACAGATAAAACAATGTTACCAGTTTGCATAGAACTCTTTATTATATAACACTTATTTGTAAACATCGCCAAAAATTTCCTACACAAGGTATACAGAATTTTGATACTAAGTCTTCAGATTTCATCTTACTCCAAATTACAATTTTTTGTCATATCTTAATTTAGATAACATATTCAGTTTAAATATAATTCTATTAGTAGACATCAATGGATATACCAATATTTTTATCACTAGATACTACAATAAGAAACAGATGAGATTTAATTAGTAATATTATGTTTCATTATATTATATTCCTGAAATGCACATATATTATTGTAAATATTTAGTATTGCAATTCAAAATGCTATCTGCTTATGCATATTGAAGATTATCTATTTATATGGTATCTAAAAATCTGTCAGCCAACAAAACTTAAGAAAAACAAAACATTGCTAGAAACAAAAATATCCACAGTTCTACCATGAATACAACATACATTGATAACAAATATTTGGCTAAAACTCTTTCTAAACTTACATGGCACAATAATCATATAAGATATAGCTTAAAATGTAAATTTCAGTACCTAACATTTAGAAGTGACTAGTGTTTTAGGTAAAGGAGGCTACCCCATTATCTCCATTTTAGTATTTCTCCACCTTAGGTATTTGGACATGATTTATGTTGCTTCAACATCTAGCATCAATTTGAATGATCCATCCGTATCAACACAATGCAAGATGTTAGCAATATCACCTTTTTTCATAAATATATGAGGGTCTGCTAGGAATGCTGTACCATCTATAAAACTGCAAGACCTCTTAGTACTTATTTCTCCCATATTTTCCATCAACTCAACATTGTACCAACAGAGAATACTATTGGCGTCTTCAGTTTTTATGATCGCGACATTAATTACATCTGACGCCATATTTACGCATTCTCCTAGATCAACCGGCTCAGACAGTGGTGTATAGTCTAAAAGAGAAAAATCGAGACAGAAGTTTTGTGATGCCTGATACTTATTAATATGTGCAGCTATCTTGTAGTTACTGACATTCCTGTCATCAACTCTGTTGTGAACATCAAACCAGTCACATCTAGCAATCTGTGCCATAAGTGTAATTTTTGATGGTAAGAAAAGCCCTCCAGGATGTAGGTGGTTCTGTCTCAAGTATTGACTAATATCCCTATATCGCAAGTCAATATCACCAGCGACTTCTAAAATGTTGCAAAATATTGCATGGTATTTATCTTCATTAAAACTGTCTTTATTCCACCCTGTTCCAAACAAATATGTTATCCTGGATATATCAATATCATTAGATTTAAATACTTCATCAAAGAATTGCTTATCCTCTTCAGATTTTACACAGCAAACCAAGGACTTTGCACCTCTCTTCAACATTTGTAAACCAAACATGGGAAATGGGCTTAAATCAGCAATGCACATATCAGATATTTCTGCTAACTGACCCAAATATACACAGGCTAGCCCCAAGCAACTCATAATTTTCTTCATGAACTCTATGTCATTCAAAAAGCGCAGGATTTCTAGTGTAACTCTGATTATTTTAAGATTACAGTCTTGTACAAGTGCAATTTTGCCAGATTGTAAGGTAAATTTATAAACTAACCTTTGATCGTCATTTACCTTTTTTGGAATGTGGTCAAAAAATATAGCCTGATCCCATGCAGTGGCCCTAGTATCAGATCTTGGGTCTGTTGTGAGTTGGTACTTCTCTGATAAATTTAAATTAAACCATCCAATAATAGTGCTTAGCTCTCCATTTTGATTAACAGCTAGTTGTGTAATATAAGGCTCCGTATTCTTTAATTTATCCTCTATGCTGTTAGGATCATTGAAATCAACAGTCATTAAACATTTTGGTTCAGTCATATATTTTAAGGTTTTAAATAAGTTAATATCTTCACAATCATATGTCTCATCAAATTGAAAAACATGGACATTTAATGATGGTATATTCAAGAGATCCTTTGCAGCTTGACATAGCTGGTATTTATCAATTATATTTTGGCATTCAACACCCATAACATAGAATTCAGCAGATGCAGGCAAAACTTTTGCTTCTTGGTGGAGCAAATTTTGCCATGCATGTGACAGAGCTGTTAAAATATGTTCTCCAAAGAGACCAGCGTCAAACAATTCTGTTACAAGTACATCAAGCCTCCCACCAATATCGAAATGATTTAATGAAGTTGAAATTCTGTTTACAACACTGAACTCATTTTTCACAGAATTATCATTTAAAACTGCATTTGATATATTGGCCATAACTTCTGAACTGTCACAAGCTGTAATAAACTTGGGGTTGCATTCACTTGCATACAGAGAGAGCAGGCCCGTACCAGATCCAACATCCAGCACAGTATCTTTGCCCCGGGAAATAAGATCATGAATAGCAGCACGATAAGATTCATTGCGTATCTTATCATTTAACATTTTAAAGTGCCATCGTTCAACCAGCAAGTTTTTTACGGAATTTAAGTTCTTTTCTGCATTTACAAAGCCGGCATCGACTTTAAGAGCTTTTTGAAATTGGAACCACGCTTCGGAATAGTAACCAAACTTGTAGAGATATTTCCCTACTTCATTCAACAGGTACATGTTACCAGGAAATAAATATATAGCTCGCGAAAAATTACAAAATATGTCGTCAATTTTATCTCCGGCAGCTAACATTTCATTCAACTTGTTGATTACACTACGAAATTCGCGCTCGTAAAGATTCTTCAAATCTGGATTTTTTTCAAAAGCCATAAGGTACATATCAAAGGCTTTTGCATAACATTCGTTAGAAGAAAGTTGCCGTGCGTAATCAATGAATTCACGTGCATTAGTAATTTGGGTGCCTGACATTGCGGTAATAAATAGGAATCCAATAAAATGACAAAAATCACTGTTTATAATTTTTTTGTATTATTCTTTTCACAGACAGACAACAGTATCTGGCTGATGAACACAAAATAAAAATAAACAATTGCGAAACGTCAATATTTTTGTTGTTTTATTTTTTATGTGTCCCTTTGTGCCATCAATACTGGTCTTTTAGTTCAATTTGAAAAAATGAATAAGTGTTTTATTTAGGTGTCATTTGTTTCTTTAGCACCACATTTGTTTCTTTAGCGTTAAATATAATAATTATTTTATCAATTCATAAATACCTAATATCTTATCTACCAAGTCTGGTGATATAACATACAAATTAGATTTTTTTTAGGCTTTTGACATATTATACGGTTTGGTTACTTTTTTATTTATAATTTTTTCTTTGGGTATTTAATGTAAAATGTAAATATCGTTCTTAGTCTGCATGATTTATTCTTATTGAAAAAAAAAAAAATGCAAATCCTTAGAACTATATAGATACGATATAAACCAACGTACCAACGTAAGAAACAAGAATTATAATGAATGTAGATCGATTTCAACATATAAAAACCTATATTTAAGTTAATAAAAAGCCTTGTTTGTTCTTGTATTATATAATGAATATGTTATTTAGATACATTTAAATCGGTCTGTTTTATTTTATAACAGGTAACTTTTAAGTAACTAAGTTCGATTCTGTCGTATCAAATGTATCAGCATCAGAGTAAATTCTAAATTGTGATTCGTGAACGTGAATTGGAGTTTACCGGCTTGTAAGTTGTTGTGCCTTTACTGTTTTTCGAACATGTTATCATAATTTCTCATTAAACTTTCATAAATTATGATAATTTAAGTGCGTATAATGTTAAAGCGATGTTATTTGATAATAAGTTATGATCTTTATCAGCAGATGTGATGTTGGATTGAAATGAAGTTGATTGTGAACAAATCAATATGGCACTCAAGCTTGGAAAATGCAGGCTTTGCCTCAAGCTTGGCGATTTCTATTCCATCTTTACGGTGGACAACAATTTACAACTCGCCGAGATGGTTATGGAATGCGCGCGGGTTAAAGTAAGTAGCAAATTTTTCAACTTTCAGAAATACGAAACCGAGACAACCATCTTGTTTCTTTCAATACATACCATATTCGCTAGATCATATTTCGCAGATTGTTGACTTCTTTCTTCATCAATTACATCAATAACTGTATTTTTGTTAAAAGCTCCGTCTTCCTAATCAAATAAATTTAATCGTTTGTCTGATTTGTTAAATTTTTCAAAATGTCTTGTTCCTGCTACTATAGTATTGTTATCGATAAATTCAGTTTTTGTCGTGTAATTCACTTTAGAGACTATCACATCAACTGAATTCTTTTTGATTTATAAATAAATTGCTGTTATTGAATTTTCTGAATATTGAAAAAAGGTAATTTCTAAAATGAAAGATTGTATGAAATACTGTTGGTCACATTCCAATTTTCGATTTTCAAAATTATTAATGATGATACAAATCATTATCATAGAATTATAGGAACGCTATGAATACCAATAGTAAAAAGTGATGATAAATACATTTAAAAATAAAAAAAGAGGAAGAAAGATATAAATATAGATAGAAATCAATTGCAATCACAATAGTGAAGGATTACTTTTGATTGATATAAAATTTAACATCAAATTAACACACAGTTACTAATAAGGGGATCGAAAAAATGTCTTTATTTAAATACAGATGTTGAACATTATGGTAATTTAATATGGATAGATTATCACAATAAGTAAATTTGTAAGCCCTTATAATAAGGAACCTAAATTGACTACTTACCAGAAACTTGTATGTCACCACAATTTAAAGGAATTATTTCAGTATTTAATGGAAATGAAAAAGGCATTTCTATTATAGGCTTATAAAATAACAAAGTTTACTTCAGTTCCAAAGCTATCAGTGTCAGAAAAAAGTTGATTAATTTGTTCTTTGTTATTTGTACCATCGGCTTCAAATTACATTTTAGATTGCTTATTAGAACTTTCATAATTTATGTTTATGAATAATCCTTTAAGATGTTAAGTGTACTCTTTGATTGTTTAATGTATTGATATTTTATTTATAATCTTTCAAATTGTTATCTGGGATTTGACTTTTTTAACTCTAAACCATTTTTTGCCTTGAGAACATTTTTCTCATTTCTTATATTATTTTTATTACATATTCTGTTAAAAGCAGGAAATCAGAAGCTAAAAGAGACAAATTCTATTATTTCACTTAGTCAGCAAGGATGTTTTAACTTCTGCAAGTTCTTCTTCTCTTTCTGACTCCTGTAATTCTATTTGAACTGCATACTACTAACTCAATGTTTCTAAATCTTGTTGTTTGTCAGCTTATCAGAGGTCACATACATCCAGTCCATTTTGTACTATTCCTGTACACATCTCCACTTCTCTTTTAAAATTGATGACTTGTTTCATTCTGAATTCCTCTTTTGATTTTTCTTGTGTGGATTATCCATATTTCTATACCATTTTTGCTCTCCCTTCTTCTATTACTTTTGATAATTCTAAGTTTAATCTTCATGTTGTATCTCCTACACCTGTAATTCCCTCCTTTTTAATTTTTATTAATTTATGTGTATTTAATCTTGTCTCATTATTTTCGCCTTTGCTATTGATTTTTTTTATCATTCCACTTTTCATATTTCATTCATCCTTCCATCATTATAATTATAAATAAATATGGCTGATAACTTCAATACCTATAATAATATAGGTGAATAGGTAAAGAGAGGGCTTAAGCGCGAAATATTAAAGGCTCTTCGTAAATCAAAAGTGGCGTATGATGATAATTGCATTTAAATTCATTGCATAGATTCAATGTCCCTTTGCCCTTAACCCACTTAAAAGGGTCAATAACTGTATACATGAAATGAGTTTACTTCTCTTGTTGATTAATGTTTTGTCAATATCTATACATCTTTCAATACCTTTAACCGACGTTTCTAACTACGATGACAGGTTCGGAATTCGTTTCGCATTTTTTTTTAGTTCGTTTATCCTGTTATCAATGTGTTGTTCCCCTATTCTTCAAACTTATATATATTCACACCTTCCTTCCCATTGTGATCTCGTAATCTTGCCAATTAGCCCATATGCAAAAGTAAGCTTATTAGATCCCGTTTTGGTGAATCTAATTTCGCTTGCGTTGTGTTCTATTCAAAAAAAAGTTAGTGTTTTCGCTATCTATTAGCTTACAAGATAACGATATTACGAGTAGAATGTGCTTGTTCTTGAACTGTAATATTTTTCTGTAACGATGGTTAATATCCCAGTTATATATGATTGTGGTTGAACTTTTACAAAATTAACGTCTTATTTAGTCCTGCTTGTGAGTGAATAAATGAATAGTTTAATAAAGAATACCCAAGAAGGCGTATTAAGACCTACTAGGGTTTTGCTAGTTTTTATAGAATTGATATAGATGTAATCAGATGATTACATCTATATCAATTCTTTACCTGTCCCAAAACCCTTTGTTTTTCTCTCAGGTTAGGGTTCTTAATGCGATAATATATTCTCTTATTTTTGGTTTTGTTACTTGATAACTCCATCTCCGCCGTTTGAAAGAAAATTGTTATTTGGGTACCATTTTGGAGTTTGTATCTGTACCTCTCCCCCGGTAAAACTCATCAACAGTTTTAGTTTATAGGCATATATTAATTCGCTATTTATATTTACAAAATTTAGATACAAGAAGGCGACGGTCTTCCCGATAAAATATGCAGTGAATGTATTCAGAAGTTAAGCAGTGCGCATATTTTTAAACAACAATGTGAGAGGTCAGATCAAGAATTGAGACGTAATTATATTCCACCACCAGGTCAGTAGTTTGTTTGGTAGTTGCGATATTATTTCGAAATACAACAATGTATGTATGTTTCGGAAATGTTAAAACAATATAAATTATCCAATAGTATATTATTTTAGGTTTTAGTTCAACTCCACCACCTCCTACTCGACAAAGCAGTGATTCCGCCTTCTCAACAGACACTTCGAAACCCTCTTCGTCTTTAGAAAGTAAAGTAACGCCCGCCAGTAGAGTGCGAAAGAGAAGCGGAGAAAGTGTTGGAAATGCCTCGAATAGTAGTTTTTCCCACGATTATCAACCTGGCACTTCCAAACGAGTCGAAGAACTGCGAAAGTCTCAGAAAAGACGAAAATTATGTGAAGACGTCTCCGATTCAGATTTTGAGGATAACAGCGCCTCATTCTATTCTGCTGGGACGGACTCTGATGAACCACTAGATTTCAAATGCGATATCTGTTCGAAATCCTTTAAAAGTTATATTAGTATGTCGGCACACAAAAAATGTCATAGCAGGGGAAAGAGTGTCTTACATAAGCAGCCTGCAGCTCCGCCTCCGCTTAGCACTCCACCCCTACAACATAGCACTCCACCCCCGGGAACCGACGCTCATGATGTCGAAGATGTCTCTAAATGTGAAAAATGTGGCAAGACCTTTAAATTGAATATAATGCTTAAGAGACATATGGACGTATGCGGAAAAATTGAACTCGACAAAGAACTCATGATATCCTTAGAACCTATTGATGCTGTGCCCAATAAAAACAAAATAGATTGTACGATGTGCACAACGAAGTTTAAAAATATCGAAAATTTAGAAAAGCATATGCGAGTTTGCCACGCGGCAGTTCTAAAAAAAGATGCACCTCCAACGCAAATCGAAAATGGGAAAATTGCTGTTCCTTGTTTTTACTGTCGCAAACCATTTAACGATTATTATTCCTATACAGCACATTTTCGGGTGTGTCCTAAAAGAGACGATTCACTTTCATTTGTGTGTCCAATCTGTAGCAAGGCCTTGATGAAAAAAGCTAGTTATTTCTTGCATTTAAAAGCTCATTTCTTTCCTGTTACAACTATAAAAAAGGACGAACCCCCCTCTCCCAATAATTATTCATGTCGTTTTTGTTCTACGAAGTATTCAAGCCAAGAAGGTCTTATTGCGCACTTAGCAACCCACATGAGCAATACAGAAGGTGTTGAAGATGGTGGCGATGAAGAATCTAGGTATATATTTTTTTGTAATTGCCATCATATTTTTGAGATCCACTTAAAATATTATCTTTTTAACGATCATGACCTCTCTTTGATTGATATTGAATGTAACTTTTCTATGTTTTTAAAATCTTTAAAATTTCAGGGCTAGTACCTTGGATGATTCAGCGTCTGCACATTCGGAATACAACTCGTCGATAACAAGCGGACCATACAAATGTGGAATTTGTGGGAAAGAATTTAAATATAAAAAAGCTCTTGCTACCCACGAGGCTAAACATGCTGAAGGAGTTAACGTTAAAACTGAACCACCCGATAGAGACACTTCAGATCTATTAACCCAGTCAATGAATGACGACCATTTAAACCAGTCCGATTCTGAATCAAGTCACGGAGAAGAAGAAGATAATACGTGTGATATTTGCGAACGGCAATTTTCTTATAAACGTCTGCTCATCCAACATAAGAGAACAAAACACAACATGACCTCCGGAACGAAAAGAGCGAAGATAAACTTAAAAGACTGCGCCGTTCGCTGTCTTATATGCGACTTGGAAATGAAAGTGAGCGCAATATATGAGCACAATCAGAAACACATATCAGCTAACATAAAGCCGAGAAATATGTACACTTGTATGGAGTGCGAGCAGCAATTCAAAAGCTGTAGCGGACTTGCGAGTCACATTAAACTGGTGCACAGGTTACATATGAAGCAGCAAGCGCCGAAGATCACGGTGCCGACGCCGGATCTGGCGGATTTTTGTGAAGTCGTTGTGACAAAGGCGGAGCCCCTGGATTATGTCCAGAGTCACAGCGACTTTGGGGAGGCTTCCGCCGTAAATGCAGCGGGCGTGTTCTCATGCCCCACCTGCAACAAAGTGATGCCCACGCTCATTTCGCTGAAGCGGCACATGAACTGGCACACTAATGTCGGCAATAATATAGAGAAGAAACTCGAGTGTTTCGTCTGCAAAGAGGTGAGCGTTTGACGTTGTTTCCTTCCTTTTTATCTTTTTAATTTAACACTCTTATTTATCTTAAGAGTCATAAAGCATATATATTTTTTCATTTATTTTTTTCTGTTCACTTGTTCTATAATTACATGTACCTTTTTTCTTTTGTTCACAGACTTTCAGATTCAACTGTCACTATAAATTACACATGCGAGAACACTACCACGATACCAATTTAGATCCCAAACATCTGACCTGCCCTATTTGCAACAGAAAGAGTAAACACTTGCGCGCTGCGCAAGCGCATATGAATTATCACAAACAAACCCGCTTCCAGAATAAAGATTACGAATGTGCTATTTGTAAAAGAGTCTTCCAATATAGGAAAGTTTATCTCTCCCATATGGCCATACATTTTAAGCGTGGGGAATCCGCGAATAATACGATAATAGGCTCCGAACTACCAAACACGGCCGACAAAACGGTTTTTGATGGCTCTCATACGTGTGCATTGTGCGGTAAAGTGTGTGATTCGGAAACATCCCTTAAATGTCACATGAGTTGGCACAAATCGAAGACGTTACTGTACGGTGCGCGGCACGAGTGTGAAATTTGCACTTTGCAGTTTACCAACAAGAGACGCCTCGAAATTCATTTTCGAACCCATTTTGAAGATGACAACGGTCCGTTTAAGTGTCATATTTGTGGTAAAGGTTACATTGCAGAAGAATACTTTCGGAGACATGTCAAAGGTCATAATTTCGACCATCAGTCTCACAAGAAGAGGATTGAGAAACTCAGAAAGGATAAAGTGAAGTGTCCAATTTGTACAAGATACTACCCAGATTTAGTGAAGCTTATACGTCACCTACGAAGAACTCACCCCGAAAGTAAAATGATTAAAGACGATCCGGATGCACCGCCGCCTATGTACTATCCGTGCAAATTGTGTGCAAAAGTCTTCTTGGATGAGCGGCGTCTGCAACACCACGAAGAGGCCCATTTGCGGAAACCAGAGTTCTTCAAGTGCAAGTTTTGTGGGAAGAAAACGATATCACTGAAAAGTCATCGCATTCACATTAAAGGACATTTGACACAGAAATACATTGACGAACCTCTGAAATGCCCGCACTGTAACGACACGTTTACGAGAGGCTACGACTTGCATTATCACTTGAGAGACGCACACAACATAGACGAGACGTGGATAGCCGATCGAAATAATCAAGGCTTGGATGGACCTCTGAAAGACCTGCAATGTTCTGTATGCTTCAAAATTCTCGCATCCAAGGGTAACTTTGAACGACATATTGACTACCATAATTCGCTTCGGTGCAATTATTGCTTCGATTACTTCAGTACCCTGAGATTCTTGGAAGGCCATCTAGCGTTCAGCTGTGAGAAAAAGAAATTAATTGGTAATACTGAGGTCTATCCTAGAAAAGTGAAGTGCCACATATGTTATAAGGCATTCCATGTTCAAGTGAAATTGGACTGCCATTTGCGAACGAAGCATGGCATCAAGTCATTCAAAGAAGCTTCAGAGAGTAAAAAGGAAATTGTATGTGATTATTGTTTTAGAGTATTTGAAAATATGGATGCCCTCACTACTCACAAGCTTTACCATAGGACTATAGGGTACTATGGCTGTCTTTACTGCAATAGAAAGTTCAATACCATGACAACATATAGAAAGCATAAAAACCATCACTTCTCCCAACTGAATGTGGACAATCCAACTAAGTGTGAACATTGCGATGAGACATTTGTGCCATTCCGCGAATTCATATATCACATGCGAGACGTTCATGGCGACGATAAAGAGTGGGTCGTGTTACCGAAAGAATCCATAGAAGAAAAGTGTAATATTTGCAATAAAATCTTTTACAATTTACATAGGCATCTCGCATATCATGAAGAGAACAGGTGCAAGAAGTGTGGTGAATATTTCTTTTCGCGAGTCGACTACGATAACCACATTTGTCACATCGACAGTGACGATGAAGTTTTGGAGAATTCGGAAAATGATATTCGGCCGAAGTATGAAGAGTGCCAGTTTTGCTTTAAACCTGTCACCATCAAAACGAAAAAGAAACATGATCTATTACACAAAGGATCTGGTTCTATATCGTGCAGATTTTGTCCTCTCAAATTTAAAACAATTGACGCGTTTAATATACATGCATTTTCACACCGAAGTAGAAAATATAAAAAACATCCGATCCGTTGTCGCATTTGTCGAGAGGCGTTCGTTAAATACGGGCCTTTCATCCGTCACATGAAGAACGTGCACAAGTCGAGCAAAAAGATGCATTACAGAACCACGATCAAACCGGAAAAATGCGTCGTGTGCTCGGGCGAATTTCCAAATTTACACAATCATTATAGGGCACATTTGCAGAACCAATGC
>NC_052112.1:9115916-9166830 GCF_012273895.1 Zerene cesonia | reverse complement strand
CGATTCTGAATCAAGTCACGGAGAAGAAGAAGACAATACGTGTGATATTTGCGAACGGCAGTTTTCTTATAAACGTCTGCTCATCCAACATAAGAGAACAAAACACAACATGACCTCCGGAACGAAAAGAGCGAAGATAAACTTAAAAGACTGCGCCGTTCGCTGTCTTATATGCGACTTGGAAATGAAAGTGAGCGCAATATATGAGCACAATCAGAAACACATATCAGCTAACATAAAGCCGAGAAATATGTACACTTGTATGGAGTGCGAGCAGCAATTCAAAAGCTGTAGCGGACTTGCGAGTCACATTAAACTGGTGCACAGGTTACATATGAAGCAGCAAGCGCCGAAGATCACGGTGCCGACGCCGGATCTGGCGGATTTTTGTGAAGTCGTTGTGACAAAGGCGGAGCCCCTGGATTATGTCCAGAGTCACAGCGACTTTGGGGAGGCTTCCGCCGTAAATGCAGCGGGCGTGTTCTCATGCCCCACCTGCAACAAAGTGATGCCCACGCTCATTTCGCTGAAGCGGCACATGAACTGGCACACTAATGTCGGCAATAATATAGAGAAGAAACTCGAGTGTTTCGTCTGCAAAGAGGTAAGCGTTTGACGTTGTTTCCTTCCTTTTTATCTTTTTAATTTAACACTCTTATTTATCTTAAGAGTCATAAAGCATATATATTTTTTCATTTATTTTTTTCTGTTCACTTGTTCTATAATTACATATACCTTTTTTCTTTTGTTCACAGACTTTCAGATTCAACTGTCACTATAAATTACACATGCGAGAACACTACCACGATACCAATTTAGATCCCAAACATCTGACCTGCCCTATTTGCAACAGAAAGAGTAAACACTTGCGCGCTGCGCAAGCGCATATGAATTATCACAAACAAACCCGCTTCCAGAATAAAGATTACGAATGTGCTATTTGTAAAAGAGTCTTCCAATATAGGAAAGTTTATCTCTCCCATATGGCCATACATTTTAAGCGTGGGGAATCCGCGAATAATACGATAATAGGCTCCGAACTACCAAACACGGCCGACAAAACGGTTTTTGATGGCTCTCATACGTGTGCATTGTGCGGTAAAGTGTGTGATTCGGAAACATCCCTTAAATGTCACATGAGTTGGCACAAATCGAAGACGTTACTGTACGGTGCGCGGCACGAGTGTGAAATTTGCACTTTGCAGTTTACCAACAAGAGACGCCTCGAAATTCATTTTCGAACTCATTTTGAAGATGACAACGGTCCGTTTAAGTGTCATATTTGTGGTAAAGGTTACATTGCAGAAGAATACTTTCGGAGACATGTCAAAGGTCATAATTTCGACCATCAGTCTCACAAGAAGAGGATTGAGAAACTCAGAAAGGATAAAGTGAAGTGTCCAATTTGTACAAGATACTACCCAGATTTAGTGAAGCTTATACGTCACCTACGAAGAACTCACCCCGAAAGTAAAATGATTAAAGACGATCCGGATGCACCGCCGCCTATGTACTATCCGTGCAAATTGTGTGCAAAAGTCTTCTTGGATGAGCGGCGTCTGCAACACCACGAAGAGGCCCATTTGCGGAAACCAGAGTTCTTCAAGTGCAAGTTTTGTGGGAAGAAAACGATATCACTGAAAAGTCATCGCATTCACATTAAAGGACATTTGACACAGAAATACATTGACGAACCTCTGAAATGCCCGCACTGTAACGACACGTTTACGAGAGGCTACGACTTGCATTATCACTTGAGAGACGCACACAACATAGACGAGACGTGGATAGCCGATCGAAATAATCAAGGCTTGGATGGACCTCTGAAAGACCTGCAATGTTCTGTATGCTTCAAAATTCTCGCATCCAAGGGTAACTTTGAACGACATATTGACTACCATAATTCGCTTCGGTGCAATTATTGCTTCGATTACTTCAGTACCCTGAGATTCTTGGAAGGCCATCTAGCGTTCAGCTGTGAGAAAAAGAAATTAATTGGTAATACTGAGGTCTATCCTAGAAAAGTGAAGTGCCACATATGTTATAAGGCATTCCATGTTCAAGTGAAATTGGACTGCCATTTGCGAACGAAGCATGGCATCAAGTCATTCAAAGAAGCTTCAGAGAGTAAAAAGGAAATTGTATGTGATTATTGTTTTAGAGTATTTGAAAATATGGATGCCCTCACTACTCACAAGCTTTACCATAGGACTATAGGGTACTATGGCTGTCTTTACTGCAATAGAAAGTTCAATACCATGACAACATATAGAAAGCATAAAAACCATCACTTCTCCCAACTGAATGTGGACAATCCAACTAAGTGTGAACATTGCGATGAGACATTTGTGCCATTCCGCGAATTCATATATCACATGCGAGACGTTCATGGCGACGATAAAGAGTGGGTCGTGTTACCGAAAGAATCCATAGAAGAAAAGTGTAATATTTGCAATAAAATCTTTTACAATTTACATAGGCATCTCGCATATCATGAAGAGAACAGGTGCAAGAAGTGTGGTGAATATTTCTTTTCGCGAGTCGACTACGATAACCACATTTGTCACATCGACAGTGACGATGAAGTTTTGGAGAATTCGGAAAATGATATTCGGCCGAAGTATGAAGAGTGCCAGTTTTGCTTTAAACCTGTCACCATCAAAACGAAAAAGAAACATGATCTATTACACAAAGGATCTGGTTCTATATCGTGCAGATTTTGTCCTCTCAAATTTAAAACAATTGACGCGTTTAATATACATGCATTTTCACACCGAAGTAGAAAATATAAAAAACATCCGATCCGTTGTCGCATTTGTCGAGAGGCGTTCGTTAAATACGGGCCTTTCATCCGTCACATGAAGAACGTGCACAAGTCGAGCAAAAAGATGCATTACAGAACCACGATCAAACCGGAAAAATGCGTCGTTTGCTCGGGCGAATTTCCAAATTTACACAATCATTATCGTGCACATTTGCAGAACCAATGCCAACAGTGTGGGAAGTATTTCATATCATCGAAGCTGTTTTCGCAACACGCGTGCGACAGAGAAGACAGCGATCCATCGAAAGTGTTTACGAGTGATGCTAACCTACCTCAGCTGATCAACTCTTACGTGCCCATAGACGAGAAAGACGACGAAAAGTTTTACGGTTACGAAGGCGAAAATGCTGAGGATGAAAACGAGGATTTTCATCAGAATGAAGACAGTCAGAATTCCGCAGACACAGCTGAGAGCACGATACACGAGATGGCTCATGCGCCAATAATATCTGACGTACTGTCTCTCTATCAAAAGAAAGAAACGGACAACGCTGAACGCAAAGAAAACAAAGATGTAGTTGAACTTACTGATGATGATTCAGTAGGTTTTGAAAATAATATACTTACAGTCATTACGATTGACGACGATTAGTTTTTATCGAGGTGTAATCGTAATACTAGTCTAGTTAAACTGATTGATAGTAAGGTTTTAGATTTATCGAAAGCAGATATAGGGTACTTAGTATTCCACGTTTCTGAGTACATTACAATATCTGATGTTGCATTTATGCAGGTATATCTATAAGTAATAGTATATTTGTATATAACACTAATATATATTATAGTAATTTACTAAGTTGTTCCGCATTGGAATGCATTAAAATCTTGATTGGGGTAGAAATACATTGGACATGTATTTCATATGCATTTAGATACTTATAATTGCATTACTAGTTACAACATTAACTATATATCAAATGAATACTAAAGATGATGATTCTCATATATTTTTAAGTTTTTTAATGTGCAGAGCTTGCGTGAAGAGTATCTGTATTGTTAATACACATAATGATTCGTGAAACTTATGCTTTAAATGAGAAAGCAGGGCTATTTTTCTTTTGGTAAAAAAGTTCATTATATTAATTTAGGCCAGTTATATGCTTATAAGCAACTGGCATTTCATACACCATATTAATAATATATAGTAAGTACTGAAAAGTGATGTATTTTAGGTCAAACCTGTTAATGTATCTGAATTGTTTTTTTTTTACGTTAGTTTATTTTGGTGCTTTTTTTTTCTCACTCTTGAATTTGTTCTTATTATAGCGGTGGTATTCCCCATTAGCTCTTTGGGACCTTTATTTATAATTATAAATCATTTGTAAATAATAAACTTTCACCAGCTATGAAGCTGCCATTTTGTACATATTTGCCATATTATATTAGTTGTAAGTATTAGTTGATAGGTCATTAGTTATTTGAATTTAAGTGTTACTTTTGTAGATTACTTTTATTTATAATCCATTGACCACATGGACAATTTTATAGTATGTTCTCTAGATAACGCTTTCTGTAATATGGCTTTGTAATTGCTAGATAATGTTAAGATTTTTATAATTAATTTAAGAAATACAAATTTTGACGGTAGTCGTAAATTAAGGTACATATTATGGAAGTTTTATATAGTGACGATTCAATTATGTATTCGTCATTCTAAATTTATTTTAATGAATGTGTGGATCATGTTAAATATCATATTTGCCAAAGGAAAATATTGTTCTATGTAGCTGTAAATTATATTGATAGTTATTGGCTTTCATATATATTAAATTAGATTTTAATTTTTAAAGCTACATTTCGCGCTAGCTATGCAATAACATGTTAAAATATAAATAAACGGTTATTTTTATCTTATATTATTTGATTTAAAGTTGTACATTTATGACGGTAAATTTGACGTATAAACATTTATAATTAGTACATATTCACAGTTGCTGTTCTTCAAAAAACCATAGTTACTTTGTATTGACTCAATTTTATTTGGAGATAAAATTAAAATCCATTCCTTCAGTTTAAAATTGATTACATTTTGTAAATATGACTATATCATTTATTGATTTATCATTAAAATGTGAATTGGTATTGCCCAGTGATAATAATTGGCAAATATATTTTTGTTACCAATGTAAAAAATGGTACTAGATCTTTATGTATGTAGTCGGTGCATCTATATATGTGTGATTAAAATATATAATGTGGTAAATTGTTATTTTTTTCTGATTGTATTTTTTCTGATAACATACCTGTCTCATAAAATAAATCGTATTAATAGATAAACGTTATTTTATTTAAATTTAGAATTTAGGTTTGGGTGAATGAGAAATTTTGAAAGAATAGAAAAAAAAATTATCACGAGGCGGGATTCGAACCCGCATTTTTTGCCAAACCGCAGCAACGCCTAGCCCGTGACGCCTAACTGGCGGGATCACACGCCGCCACAGTAATCGAATTTCTTCTACTGTTTCATTCTTTCAAAACTTCTTATTTATAAAGCATTTCAATGCTATGATACTAAGAATAGGTTTGGGTGAAATTAAACAATTCTTATATTTATTAATAATTTATTATGTCAACGAAGTGTTACATGTGTAATTCATTAGTCACCGTCGTACTTACACACCGACAACAATACAAAACTAATTATATAAAAATATTTTTTTTTTTTATCATTTATCATTAAATTGATATATGCGTTCCGAGTCAATTTCGTACATTTATATCATGTGTGTTATAGCACTTATATAAACCACATTCTTGCAATTTCAAACCTAGAGGCATCCAAAAGGCGAATTATTATTTGTAGTACCAAGTATGTAATTAATATGCAAGAAACAATTGCTTTTAATGTTTACAATTTCATGAAAAAAAAAACTGTCAGCTTTTAATTTAAAATTATTAAACGTATTTGTGATTACAAAGTATAAACTATCAATAGTACAAATTTAAATACTTACTATCGTTGAACATCTTATAATTATAATTAATTACAAAAAACACTTATAACCTCGCATATTACAAAAAATATTTTGAATAATCACTAAATAACAAATATATGACGATTGCAGACTTAGTAACCATCACAAGAAGCACTTAGACACACGGCACTATTGCATACAAACAAAGGTATAAGTGGCCTAAATGTATTCATAACTAATATGTTAATAATCTACGAAAACAAAATTTTTATTCAAATGACATGGCTTTGATACATACGGCTTTATACATTTTCAGAATACATCAAAATCAAAATGCTGACCGAATGCATGTTCTCTGACCATCCATTAATATCTTGAATTATTTAAAATCTAATATTATCACCAATGTTTTTCTTCAGTCAATCCGCCTAATGAAAAACTATGTACACATTATACAGAAACTAAAGTAACAGTTCGTTAAAACTATCATTATAAAATTATTAAATATACTTTAATTGCCATTTTATATTGGCTCGAAGTTATGAATAAATGAGGAAAGGACAATTTGGGCAGGAAAGGACACATTTAATGTGCTTTTGTTACAGTTAAACTGTTATCCGGTTTACAATATCATACTAATACATTTTTACTGATTACATTTTTCTATAAGAAACTTACAAAGGATAGTCTAAGAGTAGGAGATACATTCTCAACAAGATAAAGAGGCTAAAATACAAAAAAAGTCAATAACTATTGTATATTATGAAAATTGTCTTGATTGAGCAATTAAATTGGAAATTTATGATGAAACGAAGAATATAGATAAATATTTGAAAATACACTATAACAATATGATACAGACGAAAGACTGGTTGTTTGTACCAAACTACTGGACTGATCCTGAGAATTCTCTAGTAGGAAGCTAAAAATTTGTAAAGTTGAAGCTGAATGAAATAGGCTATATGTAAGTGTTACATTGACGAGATAATCAAAATGATTTCACATGTTTTAATATAACGGCAGTTACTTACACTTTACTGTTATTCTATTTGTGTTTACATTTGTAAATACTGATATTCAGTTATATAAATAAAGTTAAAACAGTGCAAAGGAATCGAAAAGAGGAGTTAGTCTTTGTAATAATATAATATAAGCAGTTATTCAATAAATCTGAGCCAGAATTGGTAAAGTAAACAAATATTTTATATATTATGTTAACATTACATTGGTTCTTGGTTGTTTTTTGTTGAAATGCTCGATATCCTGTTTGCATACAATAATCGTTGGACAGCGCAGTATATACGTAGTCTAGAAACGAGACAAATCACTGTATTAAAAATAATAGTATTTTTATTCATTTACATTTAAAAGCTACTGGGCTACTTATAATTTTGAAAAATCACGAACACATCCGCGAGCCACGATTGTTAAAAATAACAGAGAAATATATTCACACAAAGATTTATAGAGATAAGCTGCCCTGTGAGTGTTGTACAACATTAAAAAAGTCACATCCAATCAAGAATTAAGAAATGTAAGTCGAAACGAAATTTCTGTGGGCGGTGGTGATCGTTTACCATAATGTAAAGCTCCAGCTCCGTTGCCCGATTGAATAAAAAAAAGAAAGCGTTATATGATTACCTAGATGGCGTTCGAAATTCAAACCAGGCGCGCATCTAATCGTCCCACTCGCCGTCACTCGTGGTCTGGCTGTCCTCCGAGTCGGACGAGTGTATCGCGCGCGCGCGCTCCTGCAGCGCCTTCGCGAGCGCGCCCGCCAGCCCGCACGCCGGCGCGCGCTCCTCCACCGGCCCGGACACGCGGTTCACCTGCGCACACACACACACACACACATGTATAGATGAACACACACGGATATATTTATACAAGGTGACACAATTGTTGTATGATAAGAGTGTAGGTGTATATTAGCACGCACACAAAAAAAAAATTGTGACAGTCTTTCAAGAGATTCAGATAAAAAATAAATTATTGAATATAATGCAAAGTTTAAGACAGCTTGTAATAGTATCGAAAATTTTATCTATGTTTTTAATCCCTACAATAATGAATGCTTACGGCGCGCAAATTGATGCCCTGTCGAATTTCACTCAGCAAATTACTCCTATTATCGTCATTGAGTGAAGACTTGGATCCAACTTCAACATGCTGTAAATACATAAAAAAAATTAGACTATCAAAATAAAATTAATACAAAAGCTTTAATGGAAATAATAAATATTTTTTTGCTACTTCAAATATAATAACAAAATCAATAGGATGACAAATTTTTCGATTTCAAATTTTGCGTAATTTACCCCCTACCCAACTACAAAACACAAGTCACAACACCCGCAGCGCTTTGTCTCCGTATTACCCACCGTACATTTATCTTTGTACTTTGTGAAGCTGTACTAATTCCGGTGGATATAAAGACAGAACTAACTATATAGGTCGTCTAGAGCCATCACTTACCCAGACTGGAAATAGCCTATGTTCTACAAGTACATTACACACTCACCCGCAGCGTCTTGCTCCCGTTGCGTATGCTCTCCATAAGCGCGGCCCGCGGGTCGTGCGCGTCGGCGGGCGCGTCGGGCGGCGGCGGCGGCGCGGGGGGCGCGGGGGCGTGCGGCGCGGCGGGCGGGGGCGCGGGCGCGGGCGGCGGCGGCGGCGGGGGCGGCGGCGCGGCGCTCGGCGGCGGGGGCGGCGGCACTGACGGCGGCGCGGCCGACGGCGCTGCGCGTGAGCACGTCACATCGTCTAGTCACGTGTAGTTTGATATGGGCTGGTCGATATCATTGCATATCGAACTATACGGTGACCGCGTTAAGTGTACAGATTTATAGAGGAATGAAAGTTTAGTTGCAGTTTGATATCATGTAGAGTCATTGGTATATGCTGTCTGTAAACTAAAATAGCACAATTAGCGTTGAAAAAAAAAAAATTATAATTTAACATGTTTCACTTGTCACTCAAGTAAGTAATCGCAAGCCTTTTTATGTTATATTATTATAAATTTATATAATTTTTCCACAACACTATACTAAAACAATGACTAGAATAATTCACGAAAATAACATTACCTACTGTAAATGTCTCAGTAATTGTCACTCAATTTCTCTTATTAATTCATTTCCCCTTAAAAAATTTCTCGTAAAATATTATCTGTGGCAACAATAGCAAAATAAATAAATGTTATCTTTCTTCCCGGTCCTATAAAAATTCAATGTTGCAAAACATCTATCCATATGTGCTTTGGATACAGAGTCCCAAAACGCGCGTGCACCAGTCACTATAAGCTATTGGGCCGTATATATGGTATGCTATGGCTATGGGTAAGTACTCACGTTGCAGCGGGCGCGGCGGCGGGTTGCGCGCGAGGCCGGCGGGCGGCGGCGGCGGCGGCGGCACGGCGCGCGCGGGCGGCGGCGGCGGCGCGCGGGACGCTGACACAAGCAATTATACACTTTATTCTTAGTGCAATTAAGAGCGTTTTCGCATTTCAATAACGGCTACTTTATTTTGACTGACTCTTTGATATTTTTTTTGGTTTGTATCTGAGCGTTATTGCTTTAGTTAGATTATGAATTCGTTTGATTGAACATGATTTCAATTTAAAAATTATCTCCATGACACACTCGTTGATTATCATGTAATCATTGAGATTGCTTTCCTTTACAGCAAAAATAAAAATTTTATTTAACATATTTTTCCTCGATCCACAGATAACCAAAGAACTCACGTGGGGCGGGCGGGTGCGCGTGCGGCGCGCGCGACGGCACCGGCGGCGCGGCCGGCGCGGGCGGTGGCGGCGGCGAGCCTAGCGACTCTGTGGGGGGGGAGGGGGG
This sequence comes from Zerene cesonia, assembly GCF_012273895.1. Lineage (NCBI taxonomy): Eukaryota > Metazoa > Arthropoda > Insecta > Lepidoptera > Pieridae > Zerene > Zerene cesonia. The sequence continues at coordinate 9,157,240 of NC_052112.1, read as the reverse complement.
AAACTTATGTACCACCGTTTTAAATTTAGTTTTTAGGAGGGAGAGTTATAAATCAGTTGTGTTAGATGGTAGAGAATTGCAATTCCAATGATTTTTATTTTAATAAGAATAAAAAGAATACTAGATATCCACAACTTTATAGCATTGAAAAACAAAAACAAATAGTTATGTAATTTTTAACAATTTTAAAAAAAGGAATAACTGTTTCATTGAAATACTGTATTTTATTATATGTCTATTGTCAGACAAATAAATTCCAATAATAACCCTGATGTGAAATGCCGTTACCCCAAAAAGATACGCCGAAGTTAGTAATTTTTGACTACCAAAACTACAAATCTATTTGTGTACCTTTAGGCGCAGCATCATGCAGCTCCTCCTTGACCGCATCCAGCCCGCCGTTCCTGTTGATGAAGTCGTATATGAACTGTCTCGTCGCGTGGTCCCGCAGCTGCGAGTCGCTGATGCCCGCCTTGAAGAAGAACGATTTCATCTCCGCCTCGGGCAGGTTGTCCACGTCGAAGCCTGTGTTCGCACACGTGTATTGTCAATTGGCTGTTGTCCATGGATTCGTATGCTTGATCAGAGGAGTGTTAGCGATATTTTTCGGAATTTTTGCCGAGATTCAAACACGCAAAATAATTCATAATCCCATATGCATTTGGTAGGAACGACGTAAACGTAAGGGTAATACTTTGGACAACTTGTCTAATGTTGTCTCAACTAAGTCAATCTTACAACTGTAACCTTTTGTACAAGACTTACAAGTGTTAATTTATTCTGTATCTTTATATCGTATAAATTATATGTATAGATAAGATTTACTTGCTGCTATTTTCTGCAACATACATACAACCCGGACAAAGTAATTGGCTCTTATAGGCTAACTCTATTTAACATGGATAATTTTAACAAGCTTGTATATATACTTATCCTACTTATATTATAAATGCGAAAGTTTATTAGGGTGTGTGTGTGTTTGTTGCTATTTCACGCAAAAGCTACTGAACCGATTGCAATGAAATTTGGTACGTAGACAGCTGGACAACTGGAATAACATATAGGCAACTTTTTATCCCGATATTCCTAGGGGATACCTACTTACGCGGGTGAAACCGCGGGGCGCAGCTAGTGTTATATATTTCTAAGTACCTTTATCGGCATCCCACCCCACATGCGATATGTGCTTGAAGTCCTGCGGCGCACCGATGTCCGCCTTCGTCAGTTTTCTCGCCTTCTGCTTCTTGCCTTTCAGTGTGTATCCACTGCCTGTAACATTCCGACGATTCTTTTATAAACATTTTTGTGTTCTATATTTTAGTGATTTTTAAGTTTTTGTTAGGAAGCATTTAAATATATGAAAATATACTTAGGTACTTTTAAGTGTCAATTTTTTTTTCTATGTGTAGGCAAATGAGCCGATCGCGTTTCACAGTTCACACATAAATGTAGGCTAATACAATTTGTTTGACTGTCTTTTGTATTAGCCAGTATCTTCCATTTGGTGCTACCATTTGTTTCATTCTTAAATATATACTAATATTTTAAACCAGACCAGTTTGTTTGCTTCAAAGTGTTAATCTCAGCACCTACTGGTTCGATTTGAAAAATTCAATAGGCCATACAAGTAGGTACAACGGGCTAAGCCGGGGCGGGCTGCTATTATTTGAGTATACGTTAATAAACTCACCGGACACCGCGTTGCTCTTGAGCTGCGCGGGCGCCGGCGCGGGCGCGGGCGCGGGCGGCGCGTGCGCGGCCGACACGCCGTTGACGCGCGCTGACAGGTTGGGCGTGCTGGACGCCGAGCTGTTCGCGCGCGCCGCTAGCATGGAGCGCTGTCTCCGCTCTGTGGCGTGCGTATTAAACGTTTGGGAGATTCAAACCAACGTTAATAATTAAGGAGGTTCTTAGTATGACTGTTTTGATTTGGCAACTTATAATTATTGCGATTTACGCAATTCTTTTTGTGTTTGATAAAATATTGTTTCTAGAAATTATCATTTTTAAAATCTGGAATGATAGCTTCAGGGCCATCGCTGGCCCTTTTTGTAGGAGTAAGAATTATATGCATCTCAATTTTTATTGATCGAAAACATGTAAGTCAAGTATTAGACATTTCGTATGAGAAAAATCGCCTCGTCTCAGTCCGGATAGACTATATTTTATATGTTGCTCAAATCGTTAAGAGGTTATCTCATCCAGAGACAAATGTAACATAATAACTTGCATAAAGACGGGCAACAACCTCACAAAAACCTCTTGTGAAAGCTCATGGGCAGTGGTGATGAAATTATTTAAATCCGTTCAACCATCAATGAGTTAAAACTTGTGTAGCTAGCACGACTTTCTTTAATACCTAGCGAAATAGATATTGAGGATTGCGGCGGGAAGTGGAAATTTTATTAGGGCTTTCAGGTTCACATCAAATACAAAACCTGTGCTAAAATAATACAGATAGTGACTGTAAATTAGCATCGTATCTTTAATTCGTAACAGATATTTCTCCTTGATTTAATTTATCAGTAGATAAATAATTTTCATCCAGTCTAGCCTAGCTTGGCAGAGGTCACTCTGTTTTTTCTAATGTCAATATATCCAACTAGTAATTTTATAAATGCGTGCACTTTTTTTATAACTAATTTTAATAAAATTTAATTCTTTTAATTGATATTTATAAATATATTCATAAAATAACATAACAAGCGAAAAGTATTCAAGAACTATACCACGTTGACCTTCCTTTCGTTGTCGTAAGTTATTTTATAAAAAATATATATTTTAAAGTGTTCTGTAGAGAATCCCATTTGAATATCCTACTAAATACTATAAAGCTAAGGCGGAATATACATATTAAAAATATTGCGTTAAATAAATGTTATAAATATTGCTATAACAAAAAAACACAGCAGTCACGGATGATGTAGACACAAAAACATCCCAACGTGTGGTTGTTTACACACAACTGTATTGTTAGTGGGCTCTCGCGTTATATCATATCCACACAAACATACTGTTTCGTGCCTTAACGATTTTAACATACTAATCGTTTTATTATCACCCTATAAAATACGGCCTTGATGTTCCATTATGAAATTTCTCTTTCGCACGCAACTATTAGGTAATGCTATTTTAATGGCATTAATGACTAATTATAATAATACATGCTTAATGCAATTCGCAGTCAGTGTGAGAGTTAGAAAATTACGTAAGCCATTGTGCGAAATCTTAATGATATTAAAGTGTTAATCGCATTTATATCGCTAAACTTTCCTTTTTATTCAATATCTTATTATAATTCAAATAGGATTTATATAGAATTAATTTAAAAAAAGAAATCTTTCCAATTTAGAAGGAATTGAACTAATGGTTAGTTTAAAGATTTTTATGTAAATTGCATTCACCTATTCTCCTTAAATTCCAACTTATATTATAAATATGAAAGTAACTCGGTTCTTCAAGCCTAAACCAATGAGCCGATTTGGACGAAATTTGTCACATATATAGATTAAGACCCCAGGTAGGATCATAGGATAGTATTGATCCCGGCGATTCCACGGGAACGAAAACTATGAGTCTGTCCTTTCCTATATTAAGCGGGCAGAGCCGCGAGCTGTTGCTAGTATAAATATAAAAGTATCCCATAAAACTAATACGTATCACACTAATATGTTAAACATATTCGTATCTCTGGGCTCTGCATCTGCTATTCGCATTCTAGTCACCTCCATGACGTCATCACCCCAGGCAACCGATGCCAGACGCACGGACAGTGAAAGCTAAACGAGACAACGAACCTTCCCGCCTCTGTTTCCGCAGTTCGATTTTCTCGATGAGTATATTCCGGAGCACTTTAGCTTCATCTTCGTTGGCGAAGTTGAATGCCGTCATGTATTCCTGAAAATATAATTTTTTTTTATAGATAAGTCGTAAGACTGGCTGGGTGCTTAGTCAAGGAGTGCTTAGTCCTGGTGTTACAAGTTATTTATTTATTTTATACTTTATTGCACACACAGATAGAGAAATACAGAAGGAATATACAATAAGAGAAAAACATGTACAAATGGTGGTCTTATCGCTAGGTAGCGATCTCTTCCAGACTACCAAATGCAATATTTATCATTAAATACATACTAATAAATATAAATGACCGCATCCATGGTGCAATGGTTAACGCGTGTGCGTAGAAACGAGGGGTCCTGGGTTCGATTCCTGGTGGGAACGCACAGAAAATGTCTAGGTCGGGCAAGACAAATCCTCTGTCCCATACTTCACTATGACACACTTACTATACATATTATAATGCGCAAGAACTGTACGGATAGAAGTAAATTACATATTTATTACTTCTTTTTATTTATTTATTTTACAACTTATATATCAATTAATATTGATATATAATTTTCATTTATAACACATTATGTCTTCATTCACTGTTATGTTTTCTACTAAACGAAATGATTCTGATTTGGAGATACATATTGGAAAAAATTCATTATCAAGCGTGCAGACACGAAACGAATAGGTAACGGAATTTCGTGCGATGAGTCAATCGTTCGATCCAAATATCGGCTTTTGTATCATACGTTATATCAAAACTACGATTTACAGCAATGTTACATTCCATTTTCGGAGATTTTAAGCTTGAGAATTAGTGTTTGAACCGGCTAATCTCAGCAACTATTGGACCGATTACAAAAATTATTTCACCGTATCCAACGTGATCCCTGAGTGCTATAGGCTACATATATATGCGGGCAAAGCCGGGGATACCATATTGTTATATATACGTAAATCATAGTAAAACCTTCTGACTAATTACGTTTTAGGTAACGTCATTAGATATGACTAAAAAACAGTGCCACAAATCGAGCGCAATTTCAGAACGTTTTTGCGTTACTCACCTCAGCTTCAAACGTGTGTAAATATGGCCGTGGACTCTTATACTCTATCTGCATGTACACCTCATGTTCCCATATCATTGTCTTTCTGTATAGGCAATAGATCCTGAAGAAGTACGATCTTTTGCTGTTGTCCTTTATCAAGCAGAGTACACCTGTGTCCTTCTTCTTCCATTCTGTGTGGCCTGGCCCTTCTGTGGTGAACAGTTGTACTACAGCTGTTGCTAGACTCTGCAACAGAAACCATTGATTAAAAATACATTGGCAAAACTGCAGCACCGCGTGGTGGATTATGGCCTAAACCTTCACAGGACGCCGGTGTAGGTTCAGGCGATAATCCGGAACATGTATGGGATGATGATGTTTACTAGTGGGAAATACACAATATACATTTCTGTTTTACTATAAGAGATTTCATTTGACATCAGAATACATAAAAACAATGATTCTGCCGCGAAATAATTGCGACTTATATTTTTTCGACATCGATATTAAAACATTTCGTTTCTTGATGGATGTATGTATGTATTTTCATTTAGGATGTTAATTGTATCGTCTCCTTATATATGTAGTTGTAATACATCTTTCTTTGTAACAAGTTTTTTAGGATTCCATTTTCCAAAGGGTAAAAAGGTTCTACTCGTATTACTAAGACAATGATGTCCGTCGATCTGTCTGTCTGTTGCCTGGTTGTCTACCATGAGCCATAAGATAGACAATCGTACTTTTCAGAGTGTGATGCATTTCTCTTGCCGGTAAAACAACAAATAATATAAAGCACCGAGGTTAAGCAACGGTTGACAAGAACATAAATTGGATGGGTGACCAATTTTTTCGCACTTACGTTCCGTACAAATTAGCTAAAGAGAGCTAATTTGTACGGAACCCTTAATACCGCGAAAACTACTCGACCGATTTTTTTATCTCAACCATCTCACAAAACTCGTTACGGCCGTTGATAGCTAGTTGTCGAGAAAAATACGAAAGCGCATGAACTTGAATCTAAAGAAAAGGATTAGTATGCACGCGTGTTTCTTGATTACAACCATAGATAATATGGCCGGTAGTAATGTACTGGATCCAAATCCAACTAGACTTTCACAATGCACTTCCTTCGTCTGTTACATTATTTATGGGACTACAGTTATTGTGTTACAATATGGTTCGTCTATAATCATATTGAATTTATTAAAACATACCATAATATTTGTTGTATTTATTTGTAGTAACCTATTTTTACAAGATTGGAAAGTATGAACTTACCAACATATACCCTAATATTGTACAACAGCTCAAAGCTTGTGTTCTTGTTTTAGTCATTAAAAAAAAACCCATTATCAAGTTCATAGTGAAATATTTTGGGGAGGTAGACTGCTACTTATTAGAAAAAAAGAATGATTGATTATCACATTATCAGGAATCTCAGAAAATCTGCCTGATAAAACTATTTGCTGTAAACATAAATATATATGAGTACTGAGTGAAATCGCGGGGCGCAGCTAGTTACTTTATAATTTTTTTTGCTAAAAATAGCTTATATTTGGATCTAGAGTCATCCTGAGTTTTTTTTAGTGCAATTGTAAAATAATGCATCAAAAAGTTGTCTTTGTTTACATAATGAGAAAGTGGCGACAATAAACTATTCACATGTATTATGTAATAGTAAAAACAATTGCAGAGTGGTTTCTAAGCTACAAATGGTATTTAAAACATACATTTTCTATCTATATCTCAAGGCAGACAGTCCATTGACCTAATTATTCATTAACTTGCTGTTCTAGATTCCATTTGAAAAATTATTATGTTATGTCCTTTTTTGACTACTGTTTTGGTTTTGTACACTGGATTGATACTTTTAGTGTTTGATGGGAAATCAAATTTATTAATAATTAAGAATCCGGAGTGGTACCTCTCTCCCCAGGAGTGTTCATAATCTTGTTTGTACAGAATGTTTATTGTTATTAGTTTAGCAATAAGTATTAAATATTAGTACTGTATGTGTTTCTAAACTATAATGTTTACACATTGTAAATAAAATAAATTCATAAACATATTATTCTTGTTATTTCTGAGTGTATTGGCGTACCTACCACTATTGAAACAAATTTTAATATAATGTATAATTTGGTATGTATCTAGAAGGATATGTTTTTTTTTCGAAAGTACTTAACTTATTATTTTTCGTCAAGGCTAGTCAAAATTACAACAAATAGTTAATCAGTGTTATAGCTTTACAATTTGCTTAAAAATTATGTTTATAATTTCTTTTCTTTGTTCGCTAACTTAATTTGTGAACAAAAAAAAAATATAGAACATTAAAGAAAAAAGGAATTTAGTACAGACCGAATTCAAAAAACCCTGAGAGTCATTTAGATGTTTATTTACACATTTGATTTTTTTATTTTTAAATTTATATTAAATATTAATAATTCTAAATGATCAATTGCATCTTGTGTAAATGATAATTATATAATAATAACACTAATTTTCTTTTATAAATAAATATATCAAATAAAAAATCTTTTTTTTTGTGGGACAAACAATGACTCTATATAATTCCATATAAGGTGAATTATTATCAAGATTATGATTAATTTCTCTATGCACATACATACATCATTGATAACATAAATATTTGTCTTATCATTTTTGGTTCATAAAATTTCTCAGATAAATATGAAACTATTTATTACAGTCAGTGTATATTATGTACTATAAAAAGATATAAACTATTCAAATTTTATGACTTTATTAACATACAATAATTTATTTATGATCTATTATTGAACATGTATAAAAGAACATCATAAATCCATATATATACAATGTTAATTACCACTGTGATTCATACTTGTTAGGCAACAGAATGGAAAGTGTGGTAGAAATATTTAATATTTCTGTAGACTTGATCTTATATTTGTTTATTAATAAAAAATAAGTTAAACATTAATTATGTAGCCAAAATAATCATAAAGGGCATTGCATTTATAAATTACTGTAAAAATTATAGACACATAGTTTGGCAAGCTAAACAAAAATAATTTATTCTTTAAAATAATTAAAAATGTAAATAGTGGTAAAGATGAGTCGCAATTTTTCTTTATCAACACCTACTGATAATCCGCAGATAGGGCGTGATATGTAATCTGTAGCTTGAATTCAAAGGACACATTTTTTTTTCATACAACTCACCTGACATTTAGGACCTATGAGACTAAACACCTGTTCATTCTCTTCCCGAGACAATAGGACGCTCGGCCTATTCTCACCTCTCGGCATTCTGCTTGTTGTTTATATAAAACACTCATAAAATCACTTTAAATAGGCACAGCCATACATATTGTTAATCACAGATTCCCAACGTATTAACACTGGACAACTAATACTTTGGCACTCACTCACTATTCCCAACGAAAGGGGCATTCTCAAGACACGAAAACGTACTTTAATTTTCTATTCGATGCAAATTACATGCTAAAATGGATAAAAATGAATTACTTTCTCAACATCCCGTCTGCGATACATCAATCATTACACTGATGTTGCAAGTTTCTGAAATGTCAAATGATTTGCCCACGCCTAATGTCAAAATGAATCATTTCAATATTTGTTAAAAAAATATTAAGAAGAAGACGATACGTTTAAAAATATACTAAAACATGAATGGTATTTGCAAATCATTTTAATTGATTACATATTAACTTAGCCTCGAGTATATCACTATTAATCTTTATTTTTCAAAAAGGCTAGTATCCAAGACGAATAAATTGAAAATAATAAATGCTCCCAAGGCGGCTTTATTCAAAATTTTATTTTTGTAAGTTTTTGTAGGTGGGTAGCTGATAGGTACGTAGGACTGGCAGGGCATAGATACTGTGCTATAGGTCCTAATTCGAAGTCTTAAGGTAGTTTAGCATTAAATTATCTGTGATTACGTGAATAGAATCTTAAACTTTTTAATTAATATAATGAGCAATAATAGTTAATATATTGAAATAAATAAGTAGGGCAAAGAAATATATAAATGAAAAACATTCATTTTATAAGTGCTGTTTATTTCTATTTTATTATGTACACAGCCTAAAACAAATTTCATTTTGTAATTTGTAATGTTGTAGAAATTGCACATACTTTAAAATATAAGAAATTCAAAACGGTGCCTTGGCTATACCAAAATATTTAGTATAGTTTTTAATGTATTGATCTAGGAGCGTTTCTACGAAATTATATCGACACACATAACTTCTTTTGGACGACGAACATTATTTCTAAATGACGAAATAATTTCATTCGATCTTCTTATAAATTGACGCAAATTTTCGATTTGTGCGTTTATCTATGCAATATGTATATTTTGCGATTTTTTCATTTCCTAATAAAATATCTTTTTTTTCGCAACGTTTTTACAGTATAAAAATGTTACCAAAAAAAATTAAAGAGTATACACATTACACAGCTTACACATACAAACAAATGTTGAAAGCTACACACATAAAAATCTTGAATCACAAAAACAGACTAATTCCTTCGATTTTAAAAATATTTTATAACAAATTTTCCATACACCGCTTACTAACCTTACGTTTCAGAATTTGATTCAAAATTCGCAATTTGAAATTTCCCACGCAGTAAACAAAGCATTATTTAGAAGTAGGCAATAAGTGGTAATACGCAATAATTCATTATAAATTACCTCTATCTACTGTCATTGAATGTTTTTTTTTCTAAATACAAAACTAGAAAGATTAAAATTTTCTCACTTAGTAATAAAATCTATTTTTCTAATAGTCTGCGAAATACAATATGAAGTCTTATTTACTATTTATATTTGGATATGTTTATAAATTATGCAACTGTACCTAGCCGTAATATAAACGTACAAAATTTTTATCAGATACATAATATCTTTATAAGACATGAGAAGAATTATTGAGTAATAAGATACGAATTTTCAAACTTCGAAGAGGATGCTTTTTCTCAAGTACCTTTTCCAAGGATACCCTCCAAATATCAGACCGTAATACTTAAGATACAGGTCATATTACATATTTTTGTTCAATACTCAAATGATCACACGATGACGAGCAGATCGCCTTGTATATCTGGATGACTGGTGAAATATGCTACTCGACTATCGTCATAATTGTGTTATAACAGCATGTCATTTATTTTAATCACAATTTACACATGCATTTATTTTTATATCGATGCGCTCGCGCTACTGGGTTTGGGAAACATTCCCGAGTTTGAAGAGTATTTCACCAGTTCTCCTGTATATTAATGCAATAGGCATTTGGTAAAATTTATACCTTTATTTAGGTGATTGTTTGTTTCCATAAAATACAATCCTGGCAATGTTGCTCTTTGCCAAAAGTCCTTTGATTTTAATATCTGCTCAATTTGTTTCTCCATTCTCAAACGTTATAAGAATATTATATAGGTAATTTCAAATCCGCTGTCATTAGAAGCTTATTGACGGTAATGGCATCTAGACCTCTAGATTCCTAAATATTGCATCAGAATGAATATGAGACAGAAATCCCTAAGGCCTACTAACATTTAGAATTTAAAAAGATTGTCATCTATTAGGCGATTTAACTCTTTCCTATTAATATAATGGACAAATCACAAACCTTCTTCTTCCTTCAATTTTTGATCGTCGCTTGTTCCAAATTTATTTCTAACAGATAACATTAAAGGAACAATTTTAGATGCCATTTTATATCACTATATATAAACTATAGTCTTTCGTTTAATAATACATCTTTAAAAGTAGATCACATTATCTGTGCATATGCATCGCGATGTTATTAGATTATTCTTATATGTTACTCTATTTATTGAAGAATTCTAGACTAACTTCTTCACATTATTTCTCTTGATATTTTAATATTGTATCAAAACATTGACATATCGACAAACGTCAATGATGTGCACAGATAATAATTAGACGTACACTTACATAAAAAATTATGTATATTTTTTATGTATGACTAAGGTAACATTAGGTACATATCAATGTTCTAAAATTCACAAATGCATTATAAATATAATTCAATAAGTGACGTTCATTCTGTTATCAATAACAAGGATATACATCGAAACAAGAAACTGTTAAAAGTTCGATGTTAAATAATTAAGAAGGCAAATTCGTTGAAAGTTTAAATTTAGAAGACACATTTATTCGTACATTGTACTCATTTAGGTAACAATTAAATTATGTTAATTATTTATTATTTAGAAATCAGATGTACGTAACATGCATACAATAGACACCACGTCAGATATAAGAAAATGGGTCGTTCTTGTGTTTCTGTGGGAAGGGAGGATCCCTTCTTTTTACGAAACATGTGCCGGCAGAACTTAATTTTTTTATGTGGCGTGAAAACGGATTACACCACGAAAACACGTATTAAGTGACTTTTTGCTTGACGAACCTGTAGGTTTGACGAAAGTAAATTTCGTAAAATGATAATACTCGCGTAAAATCAAACATAAGAATATTTTCTCCAAGTATTCTTCGTAAAATGATCTCATAAAAATATTGAATTTAGAACATAAACCATTTTTCAATAATGTGGTGCGAGCAAAAAAGGTATCGAGGTGAAGTGGAAATTGGAAAAGAGCATTGGAAAATCAATGAAATAACCCATTTTCAAATTTCTCGGAAATTTGTTCAAGTAAACCTTATTGAACTGAATGACTAAAGTAGAGCGCCAATTCAATAGAGAAAATTTCTGGGCAACATCAGGAACGGTGGCAAGTCTGTTTGATTTTAAGTACTTTATTGACGTAAATCAATAAAATATCCTCTGTTCAATAATCGTAAGACAGATATTGAGTAATATTAGATACGTAGTTACATTGCTGACGACAACTAACTTCTATATTTCTATAGACGCTGTTATTATCTGTAGATATACAAGATAAAGATACTGAATAACGTATTCAAATTGCAAAAACGCCTTTATGACCTGGTTCTAAAATATACTTATATACGTCTTTCAAAATATATGCCTTATGTTTGATAATTAACTTGTATTTTTTTATATAAATGGCTTTGTCAGATAGAACGCATTCTGACGCGCGTCAGAGCGCTAACCTGACGCGATGATGCTGATCGCTATGACGCGGAATTGTCTTTTACTACGCTCTGATGCGCTGTAGAACGCCTTCTACCTAACAAAGCTATAAGAGTTTTTAACAATTAAACCTTTTAAATTAGATTTGCGTTCTCATAAGAATAAGGTATTTCAACACGAGACAACTGTTGTAACTGAGGAATCATTAATGAAAAGTTGTACTATGAAACAACTATTTCCTACAATCAATACAGTGATATAGTGAGATTGTGTAACAGTACGATATAACAAACACACACGAGTAAATGTATCAAGCTTTGTGCAATTCTAAAATGAACTCTGGCTTAGCCACTGATAGTACGAGTATGTACTAATTACTTCACATTTACAATTGGCGCTCCTCCAAACCCATTATATGCAAAAATATACAAATTCGAGACACTCAAATAACTAACTACATTTATGAATATATTATACACGCTAAATGACTGTTTATTCATATACTTATTCATCGTGGTTATAACATATTACGTATTTATAAAGAGTACGGATTTAACTCGTAAATTTGCGACTACCTTCACATATCTATTATACTACAATGAGGATAAATAATTAATTTAACGAAAATTCTGTAGTAAAGCAAGAAGCACTTTGTTATCAGATTTTTGAATAATTTACTTTCAATTTTGGTTCGTTAAAGTTTTAGTTAAAATGTGTCCCCACCTATTGTTAACATTCAATTTAAATAAATATATAATAAAATACAATAAAGTATCACAATTGTACTCAATTAAAACTCTAACTAATACAGTGTAGTATTAAATAAAAACTGCCAACATCCATGTAGAAAACAACTCACTTTTTCCACTATTTACAATATACGTAAATTACTATTTATTTATTAAACATGAAACGTTATAGGAACAATGCAAATATATCACAATACAATGAATAATAATTGTTTTAAACGAAAGAAACATCGATACAAATATTTGTACTACTTATTTTATACACCGCCGTAGCTGCTATGTTTTTTAAATCTACCAATCAGTTTAACATATATGTATTCATACATGAAATACCTGAAGTTGTGTAAATAATTAAAACAATTTCTGGCAACACATAAAAATGTATGCAATAAAAAATCTATAACGCATAAAATAAAAGGTCGAATATTGTCCAGCAATATAGATACTTTTATGTATGAAAATATAAAAAAAATACATACTAATTTCGACAGCCTCAAAAACAAAAAAATCGTCAATTAATTAACACTAGCTACGTCTATATCATACCTTAAGGTGGGGCTACATCATTGCTTAGTAATACTATGTTAATTGAGATTACAAGCTTTGGGCAAGTCCAGTGTAGTCCTGTGGACTGCGAGCTGAAAGTAGCTCAACTACAGTCCTTCTTAGCCGTCGCATCGTCGACTTTGTTCGGTTCGATGTCCGCCTTTGAGGGACCCGGTTGGGGGTTGTCTGGGTCTGGAATCATTTATTAATCATAAATATTACAATAACAAATTGATTTACTTAGTACCTCTTCAAATTGTAGCCAATATAAGAAGTGAGATAATAGGATAAAATAAATACAAAACTAAAGATATAATAAAAACAAAAAAATCTCAAATTTATCGAGGAATATATTATATTATTATTAACTATGTTATTATTAATTTAATTTGTCTTAACACATTATCTTTTTTAGATATTGAAATATGAATAAAAAATCCCACTAGAGTACTTCATGAACGATTTAGAAATCTATTATTGTGTATGCAATTTACTTAACGACAATTAGTTGTCCTAAAGACAAATTAGTCTCAGTCCAAATACACTTCAAGCTGTCCACAACTAACAATAAGCGAAACATACAATTACGCATACCTAGAAGATTCTATTATCGGACTGGAATGCCATAAATACTAATGAACCAGCATGAGTCACTCACATTCATCATCCATGATCTTTACAAACCGCTGACATGTTTACGGCCATCGCTATGTAATAATACGTCAATGAGAACTAATATCAGTCCACGCAAAGGACTCGTAAAGCCGATAATGATGTATTTATGTAAGTCACATGACTAATCAATACGGGGTATAATCAGCTTATTGGCTATTAACGATTACATGTGACACTGAATTGCGTCAAGGAGATAACACGGTGTTTATCAGCGTGGGGTCGGCGTAATTACATCTGAATAGCAAGAAAGGTGTCATCGGTGTTTTCCATATCCGTGGCTCTCGTGATCCGTCCTCACCAATTTCCACTAGCATTCGAGTATACGACTACCCGACATTTACTACCATGGTTCATGGATGCGAGGTTTTTTTATATGCCTTTTATCTCTTTAATCCCTGAAGATATTTGAATGAATAGAATATCGATAGAAACCTTATCATATAATACTTATCCATCTCAAACGTATAATACAAAATACGTATAAAACAAAATATATAAAATATAAAAATCATATTGAATCATATTCATTTATTAGATGAATTGTTCGTTCATCGTGTATAATTATTATATCATATACAAAAATTATTCCCTATTTTTTTGTCCAGGGAGTAAAGCGTGAGCAACTGGACATTCAAGAATTCTTCTCGAGCGTCACAACATAATATGTCGGCTGTGGCTTCAAATGTCCACCTCCACTTAAAGCCACAAAAAATGACTTAAAATATATCACAGAAACATCCCGGATATTACATTAAACATTATTGATAAGTTTAACATACACATCAGGAATCGTCTACTCCATATTTAATTCATTCATAACCATGAAGTTTCCCAAATCGGGAGCCATGTTTCATTCGCGGTAACAAAAAAAATTTTCAAAATATATGCGTTGTTGAAATAAAATATTCTCAGGAAGCGAATGAATTCAAGTATACAACATAGTATTTGTACTAGTAATCAGTCGTGCGATTCAACAATGGGATTAAGATTAGAACGTGTCACGCACCTGATAATTTCTGCCGTAGCAAATAAACGATAAAAGTTCATTGTACATGCATTGCGGAGCAGGTTTTTCGCAAATACGCTGACATGTACAAGTATTATAACTGATATTGCAGAAGTGACAACACAGAAGGACTAACGAGTAGCCACCGCATTAGCCTCTATTTATACATGACTAGCGGTCCGCCCCGAATTTGCTCGTGGTACATTTATAGCCTTCCTCAATAAATGCGCTATCTAACATTGAAAGAATTTTTCACATCGGACCAGTCGTTTCTGAGATTAGTGCGTTCAAGCAAACAAACAAACAAACAAACTCTTCGGCTTTATATGCTTGCTACATGCATGCTTCAATAAATTTTACATTTCCAAGCTAATTTCTCAAACTTTATTATGAATCCTATACAATCAACAGTAAGACATTCGAAATAGGAATATTTTATACATTAGGGTTCCGTTGGCGTAACTTAGGTGATAATATTTTTGCGAATACTATTACGCGGGCGAGGCTGCGTAAAACATCTAGTCATATTATAGGATTATAATTAAAAATTATAAAGAAGTTTATTAATACTCAAATTCTGAAAGTAACGCCAAACTCACATTAGGGATGTATTCAAAGAAATATAAAGGCTCATGACCCATAAAAGGAAAAATGTCGTGATTTGATTGATGCTTTGACGTGAACTTAATAAGTGTGACCTAGCCATGATTGATCAAAGAAATGGGACGCCAGCCTTACCCACTCATATATAAAGCGGTAAATTATAGACAAGTTAGTTTTAAGAAAGTACTTTTAATGTTGTTTTGCTGATGCTAGGTACCTTAGCAATACCTTAGCAATATATGTATAAACTTATTCTGAAAATAGCAAAAATGTCGACCTTATCATATTAAAGCAATATCACGTAGACAAACTACTACCAATGGCGAATAGTAAAAAAAAATAGATCAGTCGGCGATAAGGAAAGGTAAAGGAAAAAGACAATTTATGAAATAGCACATCATCATTATATGAATAAATAAATCTTTTCTAAGTAAGGTTTGGTCATATTATGACTTAGCAAAGTACGTATTTACATATAGTGTGAAACTACGTGTGGCGCTTTCAATTGAACATTTGTGGTAATCTCTTCTTTCACTAATATAATGAAAAAAGAACGAGATGGGATAATATCGACTTCCGGCTCGTCCTCCTAAACAAAACAGAAGCTTCCGGTATGTGTACTTGCTTGCAGTGGATGCTATGGCGTTGCGGCGATTGCTCGTACAAATTTCCATTGAAAATTTATAGGTTAAGCAATATGGAATAACCCATCTTGGTCTCCAACATCATATTCTAAGATAAAATTCATGAAGCTCCATCACAAGGTTATTTTGAAATCATATTTTTTAAAAATTATCACGTGTTACCCATAAGGGACATAATGATGTTTCAATCAACCATCCGGTCGGATCTAATTTTGAACCAATCGGCGTGAATAATCAATAATCAGTGGCTATTTATTATCAGTCACTGGTCGATGAACAACACGGCCCGATGGACAGTTGAATTTTATTATAGATGTATTTCATACAAGTTGTTAAGTGGTTAAGCACATTTTGCGCTTCCATGGATTTCGAGACAAAAGTCTAAGAAGATTCGAAATGGATGGTCTGGTTAAATTCGTTATTAGACCACAAGAATATGCCTTAATAGTTCGGCAATGAGAATCTGGCTGAGCAGCTTACAATTGTTTGTTACTCATGGCATTGTCCGCATTGACGATTTTAGCCTTCTAGAGCTTATTTAAGGTAAGCTATTTCGGTTCCAAAAAGTAAAATGAAAAACATCCTAATTTAAAAGAGTTCTGCCTATTTTTCTTGGTTAAAAAACAACGAATAACAATGTTGCAAATATTCTGTATATAGTAATAGCACACCGAGATGCCAGTTTTATAAAACACTAGCTGCACCCGGCAAACGCTGTTCTGCCTTACTCTTATCATTGAGGGGTATGAAAAATTGGCCGATTCTCATAGATACCGGATAAGCACAAAAAATTTCATCAAAATCGGTCAAGCCGTTTCGGAGGAGTATGGCAACGAAAACTGTGACATGAGAATTATATGTATTAGATTACAGTTTTTCATGAGCAATGTCAAACAAAAGTCGGACCGTGAAATAATTAACGAATATCATATCGCTACTTTTGTAACTCACTATAAAATAATAAAATCTGGCAAGGGCGACGCGGAGTCGCGAAGCTAATGGTTCCGTATAAATAAGCTAAAGAGCTAGATTTGGTCAACCATCCACAACCATACCAACCGGCGGTAAGAGATTGTGGCAATCATCTTTGAAAATTTTAAATGCCTAACTATCACGGTTCATGAAATACCGCCCGATGATAGATGATGGGACAGACAGAACATAGTCCACAACTTGATGCTAATTGAAACAAATTGAAGTCACTGAGACATTGTTTATATAACGTGTCTCTTAATTAAAGAAAGATTAAATCAATTATGACGAATTACGTTATGATTACGTTCGAACGGCAAGTCTATTTATATTTATAATTTGAAAGGAGGGCAATTCTATTGTGAGACGTAAAGATCACAATGGGATTGGATGAAAAACGTGACTTCTACACAATACTTTAGTTATTAGTTATTACATTATTATAAATGAATGGAGTATTATTGAACACATATAAAAGGAAATTGCTTCAACTGTATTAATATTTTCCACAGAGAACTTTTCATAACTAATATGATTGATTATATTTTATTATTATTTGTATATTATGATATACATATATGCTTTTTAAATAGACGATCATACGTCATACTTAAATCAAGATAACAAAAAAAATCACGAATTCATATAATATTGTCTTGTCTATCTTTACCTATTTATCCATAAAAGCGTAACATACAGACGAAACTTTCGCTATTATAATATTAGTGTGAATTGTGCACGAAATCTTATTAGTGTAGAAAAGAAACAATATCTAATAGTTTAAGTCTAATTTTATATAGCCTAAAGATTTATAAAAAGAATGACTCGAAGGCTAAGATGTTTTTAAAGTTATAGATATTTTGTACAAGCTCCAATTGAAATACGGAAGGCAGGTAATTGCCTGACCTTAGTAGGCAAGTGAAGGAAATAGAGTTTTAAATACCTATATATAACTTATACTTTCATTTGACACTTCGTTGTTCGGAGGACTTGGATTTCAGTATTTCAGTATAGATCTTCGAAACGCCGATCATTCAGAATGCCATGATGACTGTAAATGTTGTTCAGCATACTCATAAATAAATCGGGCGATTTAAAGTCGTGCTACACCGTGTAATTCGTTGGCTTTACCGTTTTGAGTTCGCAACAATATAATGTGTACATTGTATGTACTCTACTACAGACAACGAAGCAAGGTCAGTGTAATTGCATTGTGGCGTATTAAGTCACTGGTACACGCCTTCCAATGATATATGCGTCGGTTAGTTAATTGTAGTTAAAATTTAGCTGTTTTAATTAATTTGCTGATTAATAACACTCAACGAGGTTCGATTAACAGAAGTAGTATTAGGTCGATGGTGTCCAAAGAACAAGATATAGTAGGTTATTTTTTCTTTCTATATGTGTCTTATAAAAATACCCAATAAACAAATCTCCTCTCGTAACGATTCTAATACATAAAGAAATCAATCCTTCCTCCAAGATTATTGTTTTTATCCCTGTTCGGCGGAGTAGGTACG
Organism: Zerene cesonia; assembly: GCF_012273895.1. NCBI lineage: Eukaryota > Metazoa > Arthropoda > Insecta > Lepidoptera > Pieridae > Zerene > Zerene cesonia. The sequence continues at coordinate 9,138,542 of NC_052112.1, read as the reverse complement.
AATATTATACGGACAGGAAGGAAAATGAAAAAAAAACGTAATAGGAAAATTGTCGCTCCAAAAAATAAAATAACAAGGTAGCAGTTAATAAAAATGCATATTAAAAGCGACCACTAACTCCAATGAATACGTAATATCATACGAATACTGGGATAGTGCATACAGTACCAAATTATTTTAAGGTCAGGAAATGTTAAAAAGCAACAATGGACAAGAATATTTTCGAAAGTTCTCGGTTTTTTTTTTGTAATTTAAACAATCTAAAATTATACTGGAAATTTTATTCATAAATTTATAAAAATTCAACGGATATGTATAACTCACCAAACCTCACCTTACAAAATGTGAAAATAAATATTAAAATCATTTTTTTCTAAAACCAACAGTTATGCCATCCCAATTAAAATTTTTTACAGTCAACACCGAAGAAAGTGTTTAATGCGTATTAAACATTAAAATTTTAGGAGTTACTTGATTCGACCGCATTGTACAGAGCTTTTATGTCAGCTTATATATATTCCTTCGGGAATTTTTCGACCGTTCCAGCGACAAAATTGATATGAAGTATATTCACCTCTCCGGACTCACGCACGTCGCGATCGTACACGTTCTCATCCCACGTAAGTACTACGTCAATAACGTACACATATTACGATAGTAAATCCAGGAAATGTTTCTTAAGATACATCTTTCAATCAAATCAAACAAAAAATAGAACTTAAACCACGAAATGTACTAAGTAATCTTTGGTAAGAATCAATGGCGTCGACGATGACGATAATGTTAGCTGCACCTTAAGCTTTTTCGAGTCTGGCTTTAAATTTCAAATGACAGAGTAAAGAAAAAGACAAAGTTTTCTAGAACAAGATGTTATTGCAAAAGAAGAGTAGAACCCCCGATTGTGGACACAGGTAACTTTTTTCTTATATTATTTTCTGCTGTTCAGGGATTTGGCCACGATCTCGCTTGATGTTGAGTGAAGATGTCGTCCAATTGGTTAGCATGCCCAATTAAGGAGATAAAGCCTATCATTCTGGGCTTAAATAAATTGTACTTCTTGGAAAACGCAGCTAGAGAAAGGGAATTCCACTCCTTCCCAGTTTTTATAAAAATGTATTTTTGAAGCGTATAGCGCACACTCGAGGGATAACAACTGCAAAGAGATAGAACCTGGCTGTTCGTCTCCAAGTTCTAAAGTGGAAAGGAGAAGGTGGTACAAGGCTGTGTAATTCGGTCTCACATTCACCAAACTGAACACCTAGCGAGAACATATACCCACAACAACTCACCCGAAGTGACGAGGTTCTGTAACCTCGAGGGCAGGTCCGCAGTGGTCATTTCAGCGCCTTGCGGGTGCAGGATATCCGGCATGGCGTTCCGCCGCCCCGTCCGGCCGGTCTCGAGGAACTCCCGCGGTACCTCCTCAGTGTTCCTGTCCTGCATGATTGCCATCATTCTCAACACTGAAACATAGTGGGTTCTTGATAGATATATCGCATGAGGGCACTGGAATAAACTCTACCACTACCACCATGATATGAACGATTATGTCTTTGACTTTTTATTTTATACGTTTTGAAATTAACTTAAGAGTAAACATAGCCGGTGAAAGGTAAGTAAAAACAAACTACAATAAAACACAAACCATATTTAAGAATGTAACAAAATAACTTTTCAAAGCATATTAAATATATATTAATAATTCTGATAAAATGTCAATTTACCAGTATAAAAACGTTTAAGGAGATATGCTAAGAGAAGGTTAATGTTCTCAATACTTAAATGCATAGACGATGACCTCAAAAATAATGTTGGCACGATAGTTCAGTTTAAAGAATTCGTTATAAGACGTGATCACTTCAAGGTGCTTCCTATAATATAGACAAAACATTGTATTTTAATTTTAAAACAAAAAGAAATGCGATATATTTTTATCAATGCCATTTCCTCTGCCGATACTGTAGCTGGGAATTTTAATTTCTTCGATAAATAATATCAATTAGTAACATTTCATTTCCAAAACCACTACTTATTCGTTAGGATTTTGTTGAAATTATTAAATTAATATAACATACATTATTGTGTGCAAATGAATAATTTTCGCTAAATAATATTAACCTAAAGAGTTTGTGTGTATGTTTGTTTGTTTGAACGCGCTAATATTACGGATATCTACTGGACCGATTTATTAAACACATTTCGAGTATGTACTTTACTTTAGAAATCATGTCATCATACTACACAGTCATCTGTTGGTATTCATGTAATTTTTTAAACGATTCAACTTCCTGTACTTTCTCACTTAATGAATTCCGAATACAGACGATATCTTTATCGATTTCATAGCGTTTAAAGTTCTTTGATGTCGTGTATCCTTGAAATTGTGTTAAATTGATAGGTATATTCCTTACCATCAGCCAAATCAATCGAATTTTATTGAGCCAATATTTTTGTACCTAGAATACAGACTTGCCATATCTATTATCTCATCACATACGTACACTCGTTGACACTTGACACACAATACAGTTAATTATTAACGTGTACGATAACTCTTGGCCTACTTTCGTATAATTTAGTTTTCAGAAAATATCAAGCTGTTATCTTCAATCAACAATTTCAATATAGTATTCCAATCAAGTCAAGATGATATATGATATGCTTATTGACGTCATGAATAAAATAAGTTTTACAGGAGCCTTTCATTGTCAACGAAATATTTATGCCTATTCAATACATCAGTCGGAACTCTGTTGTTAAATTGCTGTCAAGTTTTCTCATGTGTCTTCTCATCACTGCGAAACTTGATGTAAAAGTTTCAGAAACAAAAGCAATTACTTTTATATAACTCCGCCCTTCTGGCATGACTACGGTTGAGAGGGTTCTGATGATATTACTCAGTCTATTCTAGAATAATATGGAGTAGCCACGTACTATTATTTGAACACCCTGAACATAAAGTAACTGATTCATTTCTAGTGGTATCGCACCAGATTATAAAATGGGACCAAAAGACAAGTTGCCTATTTTTCTTATCAAACACCAAAAGTAATATATATCATAAGTATAAGTATTACACCAATTGGATGAATACCCACGAAGTTACAGAATAACAATACTATATAAAATACAGTCGATAATAGTACCTCGGTTAAAAATGCCTACTACCAGCCTATAGAACAGTCATGTGTTACCAATAGTTTGAAAAATATTGATTATATATTACATTTCATTTGAAACAAAGATAAATATTTTATACTATGTTGAAGGGAAATACGTAAAAAAATTCTAAACACAATCTTTCCAAAATATTACGGATAAATCTCTATTCTATAATATTTACGATAACGCAACTAATCTCGGCATAGCTCAATATTTCAAAAATCCCACAGGAACAGGAATTATGCGGGTAAAGCCCTGAGAGTGTCCATTTTTTCTGACTACGCGGACGAAACCGCGGGAGTAAATAGTATCCTATTTACTCCCGCGGTTTCGTCGCGGTTAACGTAGAGTTCATTACATAGACGTGCGAAATATTTATTTACATAATATCAAAGTGTACCGCTCTAAGTTAATAAAGGTGTCGTGCAGCTACAATAATGACGTAAAAAGAAATAGATAAGGCCCTGAGCGATAGTAAAGTGAACCGTATTTAATTAAATTATATATGACAATTTTCCGTTTGACGCACGACTATCGGCTACGTATATAATTTTAGGTGGCGGAAACAACATATAAACATAAGCAATTTGTGACGTTGTTTAAGACGCGTGTCGTTGATAAAATAATTGTTTGTTAAAATATGAAACGATTCTCAAGCATTTATCCCTACTAATATTATAAATGCGAGTAACTCTGTCTGTCTGTCTGTCTGTTACGCTTTCACGCCTATCATTGAACCGATTTTGATAAAGTTTGGTATGAAAATAGAACTGAACTTGGGAAAGGACATAGAATACTTTTTATCGCGAAAAAAGTAGAAAGGATTGAAAGAGGGGATGAAACTTTGTAGGAAAGTTCGTTATTGACAAACCGATTTTGATGAAACTTGGTATCAAGATGGAGCTAAACGTGGGAAAGAACAAACCATACTTTTTAATGCGAAGAAAATACTCCTTACCATGTCGCGCGATATAAGCGAATTCTACGCGGGCGAAGCCGCGGACGAAAAGCTAGTACTGAATATTTGTCATGTATATTTATTTGTTTAAAAGCTGAATCGCTACACCGATTTTGGCAAAAAAGTGTTAGTTTAAGATGTTACTTTTACATGAATATTAGGAAATATGAAATAAAAATATGTACAAAATGTTTGTTCACGTTAATGATATCGGTATCGTTGTTGTGAAAATAAAATTTAAATTGGTTGAATAAGAATATGCAAATGAAAACTGCTATCTCCCGTTAAAAGTGCACTTTAAAGCCATAAATTATTATTTTTCAAAAACGAAAAATGTTCTATTACATAGTTATTGCAACACCAGGTAACCACTAAATACATGATTGGAAAGGATTTTTCGGAAAGCTGTATTTTTAAATGCAATAATCTACGCGAAAAATTAACTGCCGACGTGTGGTTTTACGTAGCAGTGAAGTAATCCACACCATCTAACATAATTACAGGCACTTAGAATATAATCAGACCTTGTTTCAGTTATAAGTAAGATAAAGCTTGTGTAACAGCAATTGCCAGGAGTTAATTATTCTTGCACTAATTAGGTGTACTACGGAATAATTAAGCTTATTTTCACAATATAACAAAAGACACAATGAAGAAATAATAATTTTACTTTATATTCTCATTGTTGGGTGGAAAAAGTTAAAAGAAAATGTATCATAATGGTATGAAATGGCACAATTTAGTCACAAACCATTATTTTACAATTACCCTGAATGAGTTTAATAAGTCAGAATATTTAAGTTAATATTATGAATATAAGACATTTCTTTGATACTTAAAATTTATATATATAAGTACTTTGTTGCCTATTCATCTCATAAAAGTATGACAAATAATTATGATCATAAGTGTGAAAAGCTGTGTTAAAGGATTTTGAGTCTATGAAAAATTAAATTAGTTCCCAATATACTAGAATGGACTAGATGCCATAGAAAATCTATATGTTGTGTACCTTCCATTTATATAAAAACACCATGCAGTGAAACAATCTTAAAGCCAAACAGTCTTTACTTATATTTTAGCATAGACTATAAAATTGCCAAGTAAGAAAAGTTACATTTTAAAACTATAAACAACAAAATATACTACTTATTATATTATACTATGAAAAGAATGCAAAAATCAGGCAATACATGTATTGAACTTGGTTAGATTTTGGTACTTTTGGATTTTGGTTTTTTTGGATTTATTTATGAAAATAAATAAATCAGGCTCAAGGGACCATTTTAAGTATAATTGTCGAAATATATGAACAAAAGCTCAATTAGTGCTTGATCAATTCAATTGCAACATTATTTATTTCAATGAATAAAATATTCCATAGAGATTAAAGTTTTAAAACAAAGCTTTAAATGATATATATTGCCTAATTTTTGCAAGATAGAAAAGACTGATAAAATGGATATATACCATTTCATTCCAAAGAAGTCCTCCCTTGCAACCGTTGTGTCCTGATGGTTATGTGATCATCACTCTATTCATCATGCACCTTAACATTCTGGATCAATGCAATCTTTTGTTAGTACACCAGTTATGCATTATATATATATATATATATATATAAATATAAGATATCGTTAAACTGACTTTATTTACTATTATTTATTTATTACCTATATTTATATTTATGAGGATTTGTTAACTTATTTATAGGGCTAAATATTTATTTGCAGCAAAATTTGACCTTGACATTCTTGCTAGAGGTTATGAGTTCGATAACACTAAAAAAAGGACAAAAATCAACACTACATGCTGATAATATATACTTTAAAGTATTATGCATATAAATTCTTTACAAGATCCTATGATGTTGTATGCATCAGAGATGTATGTATTCATAGTGTTACAAAAATATATGATGTTATATACCATACAATATTTACATAGTCTGAAAGTTATGGACAGTCATTTCATTTCAACACTTGCCAATCATAATGCATGCTATACAATGCATCATAATGACAGTTACATCAAGAAAATCATTGAGGTCAGACTGACATACATTATGTTAATGGAACTAATGGGTTATAAATGTTCAACCAGCTGCCAATAAAATCTTATGATGTTTTATGACGCTAGGTAAATAAGACGTGTATGTTTATTGCCATGCAACAATACTAAGGTGTCCACTAACATGTTATAACAAATGTATATCCTCTGCATACCAATATACTTGATAGATAATAAAAAAGATGAAAATATTTAGTCAATTCATAGTATAAAGAAAAATTAATACGCACACGCTTTGAATATATGGGTACATATATTTCAATACGAAAATATCATAATATCACTTATAATGGGATAATTATTTTTCAAAATTTTAAAGAGTCGTATAGCTCTCCTATTAAGTCAGTTTAACGGTACTTTTACGTGTTTTGAACAAGCAGCTATTCTAAAGAACTCCAAGCGAATTTCAAACCCCGCACTTTTGAACAGCGGTAGCAAAGACACCTCATGCGGGCCTTCGCTTACCTGACCGCGTCTTGGCACGATTTGCTCTTCTGCGCTTAGACACACGACCGACACGCACTCCAGACATTTTAAGTAATAAAAAGAAGCGCTAAAATATTACCGTGAAATCTAAAAAACAAATCACTTCTTCGTCAATGCACTCACAATGTGAAACAAATTAATTTTGAGTATCGATTGTATTAGACGATAACGCCTAGCTTTAACGAATTTAATAAGGACACTTTATTTTTTTAATAATTTACTTTTATAGTTTTAGTAAATATACACAAGAATTAGTTAGACAAAGAAGCACAGAAGTACGATTTGAAGAAAAACTGTGACAGCATTTGACATATGCGATTTTGAACTGTTTCAATCACAATCACAGCCGTCTGATTTTGACGTATGCTTTTTTCTTAATGAGTGAATTATCGAAAGTTGCTTGGCAGGTTTGGTTTTGGTATGATACTTTGTTTAGGTATAATATAAGATAAAAACGTAAAACTATTACAATCGCAAAATTAAAATTTTTATTCAAAAAGTGTTCTTGAAATATTTATTACTTTTAAACCTATTTCTTTGGAACTATAAAAAATGAACGTTCTTGGTAAAAACAGTAAATAATTATTTAAACTTGTCACAGTTTACTCTAATTTAAATTCACAAAGGTTTATTTTAATTCCATTAACGTAAATTGTCTATTATAGTATACCGTTTACGACGAGATAGCTAATTCTGCATTGAACAATATTTTATTTTCAGTATATAATTCTGTTACGTAATGTCAAACTGCGTTGTGCACATGTCAAAGTCAAAATAGCAGCTGATTATCTTTAGATTTTGTTATACAGTTTATTTATGTAATAAATCTGTAAAACATCTCTTACGAGGTAATTATACCAAATCATATTAAAACTAACTTTCAAAACATGTACAATTTGACCTATTTTTTGGTTACAGATGATTCGAAAAGTAGTTATTGGTTCGGGGTTAGTAGCAGCACTCATACCGACTGTGGGTGCTGCATCTCCAATACCAGAGGCAAAAGGAGCTTCTCCACCACCGCCAATGAGACCATCGGAGCTTCCAATTTACGAAGCGCCTCATGCCGATTACGCGGAGTACGTATCATCATCATCATAGCAATAATTCAGATAGAATTGCTATGCTTATACCCTTTCGTGATATTAATAAAACATCTTATGTTATCTTTGTTATTATCACATTCCCGCAAAGATAAAAAGTTATGTCACAAAGAGGTTTATACCTAAGCTAAATGATTTTGTTTATATTCTGTTTATGTTATTTCTATTAATTACTGGAAGAATTATATAGGACATACAATTTGCATACTGATTTATCTTCTATTTTTTTACTTTGTATAATTAATGACAAAACAAAGATCATAACAAACCTACAATAACATCTGTACAGATGTTTATCTTTAATGACACATGTTATCATGAGATTAACTTCAATATTTCCAATAATTTAATTGCCATCCATACATGTTTCAATAATTTATCTTCAGGCAATTAGAAGCCGAGGGAAAAGAGAACAAAACAAGTTACATCAGATCAGCATTGCAAACCCCAGTTACAGCTGTGAGGGAGACATTCGAAACAGGAGTTGCTCATACATCCTCTCTTAAACACAGAATCACAGACAACTATAATGAATTTAAAGATAGGAGTGATTGTAAGTATTAAATTCAAAATATTTGTTACAAAAAAGAAGTGATGACTGAGCCACAATACATTATGCTGTTTTTCAAAAATAGTTATTAATATGTAAGTCTAATTTTGTTTAAAGGGATTATCCAGTACTTGCGTGAGGAAGACAATAAACAGACAAGATATGGAGCTGTTGCAATGGGTGGTCTTACTGGATTTATTTTTGGCTTGAGGGGTGGTTTTATTAGGGTGAGTTGAAACTTTTTATGCAATAATAATAATGATTGTCTCACTGGTACCATACATTGAAGAAAAGATCTATCTATGCTATTTTTGTTGAATATATATATTATAGATCAATGCATTAGTAGACATATTTTCTCGGCAATGCAAAACCTACCATATTGCAGTTATTATAGTTCTTTCTATGTGTTATAATTTTGAATTTGGAAGAAATTTTTGGCCATTGAGCAGAAAACATAAGATGTGTGCCATAATATTCAATTTAAAACTGAAGTTTAAAAGTTGATCTGATATTGATACTATTTATACATTTTTATGCATCCCAAAGGTAACTAACTACCTAAACCTAGCTGGTGTTAAGGCAAAACTACATTATTGATTATCTGTTTTAATATTTTTTTTTGACGTGACAACGTCTTAAATTAGGTTGCGGCTCGGAGGCACTCATGAAGAAGTGTAACGCCCGGTAACGTTACGATGAGTCACCGAACTATGATCGGTCCGCCGCGCGCGCAGCACTAGAGAATTAGGCGCATTTTGTCTTGCGTGTTTGTGTCTCTGTCTCTGTCTTTTTAGTAAACAAAATATATTTTCTATAGTTAAAATTTGTGCAATTCTTATTTTCATTCAATTCCTTGTTCCTATTGTGCAATTTAATAATATTCATATCAATAAATATTCTACCGAGAAAAAGACGTTGTCACGTAAAATCTTCGCCCGTAAAACCGACTTTACAGGCAACCATTTTTTTTTACTTGTATTATTTTACAGAGAATATTCTATGCTGGCATAGGCACAACAGCTATGGGATATGTCTGCTTCCCAGAGGAAACTAAGCAAATTATGAATGAAAATGGTGCACTTGCTAAGCAATACATCAATATTGCTTATAACTTTTTGTATGGAGGTAATTACAAATATATTTTATGCTATATATTATTCTTGTTATAATATAGAAAATTATTGATTTGGATATTGTAGTGAAAATAAATATTGTCTTTTTATAAATACATACTTACTGTTATAATAGCTAAAAAAATATCATCAATTATATTGAACATTACATATTAAAAAATTGAATTGTACCGTTCAAAAATCAATAAATTATTTTATTTAGATTTGTAAGTAGATACTTCATTATATATGTATGTAGTATGTTGTATATATGTTTTTTTTATCAGTAAAACCAGGTGATCCGCAACTCGAAGTCAAATTCCCTGAGTTGTCTATCCCAAAAGACTTCTCAGAATTACTTGACATGACAGTTTCTCTGGCATCAACCGTGAAACAAGCCGTAATGCCGCCGCCAACAAAAGATTCAGACGAAAAAGTTTCGGAGAAAAAGGAATAGGTAGACATAGTGTGGCTTAGGATGTGGGTGCCCTGCTTGCTTTATTGCACGATACTTTGTGCTTAAAATGTTGCTTGTTATTTGCATGGTTACTCCAGTTATTGCCAGCAATTTAAAAGAATCGCAAATAATAAAAGAAATTGCATTGTCATAAAGTAAAGCTATACATGATGTGTTGTATAGTTGCAAAGAGGTGTTCATGATTAATTTTTTCTTTATTTGTCTCTAAGCTGAAAGTGATCGATATAGATTTTTAGATGTAGGAACTGAGCACTCATTATTATCTCCTAAAAGAGGTCAACATATTTTCGGAGACCCTACCTTAAGAAATCTTTATGAATGCTGGTGATTGTATACCGATTGCCTGATATGATATAAAAAAAATATTCTGCAAAGCTTATGTAGTTCATGATACCAAATTTTTGGAGATAATGTGATTTATCAATTCCTAATTTTCATACTTTGTATTAACTTTTGCTTAAGAATTTGGGAGAATGGTTATAATCTCATTTTATCAATAGATGTAATATAATATTCTTCTTTTGATTTCAAATCCTTGGAAGAAATAGTCTTTATGCAGATTTTAAATTCAATTTGATAAATCCTATTTTGTAGGAATTTTCTAAGAACTATTTCATTGTTATTATATTAAGTGAGTGCTTTATATAGATTGTTAGTATTCAACAAATCCATATCTAAATTCTGCCCTGGTCTACTTATAATTTTTTTCTTTCAGATTACTATCTTGACGACATAGACGACTTAGATATTGAGTAATGTAATAATTGTACACGAAAAACCATCACGAGTACCTGATGTGATTATGAATTATATTCTATTCCACTACAGTGATACAAACTATCAAATTCATTATTGACTATTTATTTAATGTATACAGTGTAAACAATATTGATGAATTAAATGTTTATTAATGAAAGCTGTGTCTTATTATAAAATAGAACAGTAATTACATTAAGCAAATATCATTTCTTCTCGGCGCTTCTTTGTGACGACTGTACCAGGCTTATGTTGAGCATCGGGATGATTCATTAGTTCTGGTGGACACGTGGATACTGAACTTGCAAGCAACACTTGTTTGAGGTCATAGTAAATAGCCGAATCTTCTTTTGTAACAAATGAAATTGCTTTACCAGTCTTTCCAGCACGACCAGTACGTCCGATACGATGTGTATAGTCTTCTATAGATTTAGCCATATCGTAATTGATGACCATACTGACGTCTTTTATATCGATACCACGCCCGGCGACATCTGTCGCGACCAGTATATCCTTCGAACCGTTTTTGAGACTGGCCAAAGCGAAGTCACGCTGTTCTTGGCCTTTACCACCGTGTAGTGTACATGCATTGAAACTAAGTTTCTCCAAGCCTTTAGCAAGTACATCTGCACCTTTCTTTTGGTTGACGAATATAATGATGGGAGGTTCGACACCACGCTGTAAGATCTCTGTGAGTTTTCTACGTTTCTCGTTCTCACCTATCATGTATACGACTTGTTCCGTTCTATCTACTGGTTTACCAACAGATCCTATGTATACGATGGCTGGTCGTCGTAAATAACTACGCGCTAAGCGTTCTACTGCTGGCGGCATAGTAGCTGTGAACATCACTGTTTGCCTGTACTTCTTTTTGGTGTTATAGTTTGCTAATAAAACAGACGCATCTTCAGCTGCATCAGAATCAGGTTTTATATTTGACACAGGCATGTATTCTAAGATTTTCTGTACATCTGGCTCGAAACCCATGTCTATCATACGATCGGCTTCATCAAGGACAACATAGGTACAACGATTCAGTACTAAATATCTATTTTCCAATACATCAATAAGACGACCAGGGGTAGCAATAACAATTTCACAACCCAATCTCAATTTGAAGCCTTGTTCTTCTCTTGAGAGACCACCAACAACTACCACAGAGGTGATTCCCAGAGGAATACCAAATTTATTAGTTTCTTCTTCAATCTGCTGAGCCAATTCACGAGTTGGCGCCAATATAATAGCATATGGACCTTGATCTGCATCTTCCATTCTTTCACTCTTTGGTAATGATTGAATCCAAGTAAGCAAGGGGATGAGGAAGGCAAGGGTTTTACCTGAACCTGTCTCAGCAACACCTATAATGTCCCTATTTTGTAAGCCAATAGGGATAGCTTGCCTTTGAATGGGTGTTGGACTTTTATAGCCTACTTTGTTAATAATTTCCATAATATCTTCATGGAAGCCAGCTTCCTTCCAAGATCTTATTGGATTAGGTATTTTTCCTCCCTTGATTGTAATGTTGTAATCTTCTCTAAATATACGCCAGTCTCTCTCTGTCATTTCATCATGGTCTTTCTCCGACCAATGCCTGTCATCCCATTTTTGTTTGTCTTCCTTCTTTTTAACTTTCCTCAATCTCAATTTTTCTTGCTCCTTCTCAAGTTCTGTTCGTCTCTTTTCTAGAAGATTTCCATAGAACTTACTGTAATCTTTTTTCTGAGATTTAATATCAATACCAGCAATATGGCCTCTTCCAAAGAATTGTACTTGGTGCCTCTCTTTGTATAAAGCATTATAATCATTTGAAGTGTCTTCCGATGCATCCCAATCAAATACAAATTTTCTGTCATTGAGACGCCTTACTCTTCTTTTCTTCTTTACAATTCCAAGATACCGGGCCTTGATTGCTTCCTCCTCTCTTTCTTTGTCTTTACCACTTAATTCATCATCTTTATCTTTTTTATCATCATTCTTACGTTCAGAATTTGATTTCCTGTCTTCATATTTTCTTTCTCTCTCTCGCTCGCGTTCCCTGTCTCTTTCGCGCTCGCGTTCCTTTTCTCTTTCTCTATCCTTTTTTTCTTCTTCTCGTTTTGAGTTACCTGTAAGGTCTATTGTTGCTATGGTTGGTCTAGATGCACTAGCCCTCATTGCTTCAACTTGCTCACGACGTCTCTCCAGAGCCAGTGCCGCGCGTTGTTCTTTAGTTAAAAACACAGGCTTACTTCGAGCTTCTTCTTCCGCTTTCTTTTTCGCAAGTAATTCCTCCAATGACAGTGGTTCCTTTTTAATTGGTTTTATGTCTTCCTTTTTCTCATCTCCTTGTTCATCTTCGTCTTTATCCAGTTTGTTATCACTATCTTTCTTTGTTTTGTTTTTGTCTTTTTCATCATAGCGTCTGTCCTTCTCCTTTCCATCGCGTTTTTTAGGGCTTCTAGACCGGCCTCTATCTTTTCTGTTAGGACTTCTAGATCTTTCCCTCTCCTTTCTTGGGCTTCGTGAACGTTCTCTATCTTTCCTGACTGGACTACGAGACCGATCTCTCTCTTTTCTAGGGCTCCGTGATCGTTCCCTACGCTTTTTTTCTCGGTGAGAATCTCGATCATCGTGTCGATCTCGTTCTCGGCGTTCTCTGGATCTTGAGCGCCTACGCTCAGGGCTGCGATCGCGAGCCATTCTTATGTATTAAAGTAGAATTGTAATTGTAACATGCAGTAGTTATCAATATTCACAATAATGAGTTTACGAAATGACGGTAAGTCTGTGGTTATAGCTTTTTGACTGTTGGACGACAGTTGACAAATGTCATTGTTTGTAGGACAAGTGACGATCATAAAGTTGATCATGATAACATCATCTTGGACTTTAGAAATGCAATGAAATGCTCTCAGATAAAATGTGTATTTATTTTATAAAGAAAATAAATATTAATAAAATCCAATGGCTAATATTTGGTTACTTTTATTACTTCATGTTCATATAGATTTTCTCCATAAGCATTCATTTATATCAGTCATATACATTTCAATTCTTTTCATAGCCATGTAATTTTAATGTAACGTTGGAAAGATAATGGGTGGATTCTGCTTGGGCTTTGAATTGTGAGTACACGATTAGTTCCATTGATTATATAGGTATTATAGTGATACTTTTTCTTTTTCTAGTGGCAATTATAATTTACACGGCCTGCTACTAGTGTTTTGAGACTGACAAATGACATGGGACAAGTCAAATGTCAATAATTATGAAAAAACATTGCACAGGGGACTTATTGTATCTTGTTTACTGATAAGAATATTAAAATACAGGTTTATTTGATATGACCGATTAAATTGTTTATTCATAAATGTAAAAAAAATGCAAACAATAAAATAGAAGAATGAGTGTTGAAATAAATATATTAATAAACATAACCTCAATTGTAGTATTGTTATGTGTCGTTGCTGTAAGTTACTTTTATTTGAAAAGAAAGCAAACACTTACTGCCACAGAAGCATTTAAATATTTGAATATAAAGCTTGTGGAAAATGAGGATCATTGTGATGAAATTGTCAGTGAATTTCTAAAGTAAGTACAGCAAAGTTCCGGAAGCATTTTATATACATAATAGCATTTTCAAAATATTTTGCAGTAGCATTTGTGCTTTTTCCATGTTCATGTTTATGGAAAATATGTAGAGAATGGAGATAAAAGTTAATTAATGCCACTATTATTGCTATAAAATTGTGCTTATGGAATTCCCGAAAATTTTGTCAAATCGTTACTATACATCAATCATGTATATTTATCATATTCAATATTGGTTATCATAAACCTATTCAATAATATTATAGGAAGTGCAGTAAACATCATGCCATTGGTTTTGATTGTGAGTGGGTGACGGTGCTAGGGAAACGACAGCCTGTAGCTCTGATTCAGCTCTCCACTTATGATGGATTTTGTAGTCTATTCCGTTTAAGTAAGATGAATTCTATCCCTGCATCTTTAAAGGTTTGTTTTGCTTATTGTTTGATAGTACTTTTGATTTGTGCTTCTTTGATATCTGTATTATTATGATTTATATATACCATCTTTTGTTATTATTGGTACAAAGTAATTATTAAAATAAATTATTAATGTAAATTCTACATAAGCTGATATAATTTAAGCATGATGCATGACACATTCAACACAGTCCCTACTTTACTTGTATTTATGTATTTCATTAGTAACATTAACATAAAAAAATGTTGACATTAAAGATGGAAAATTAAACACTTTGTAAAACAAATTACTTACAAGGGAGTACTAGACATATTGTATTAAATAAATTTTGTTATTAATTTATATTCAAACATATCAAAAATTCAACAGTTCAAAACATTACAAAAATCACATATATATATATAATTATTTTAGTATTTAGAAGGTGGAAGCTTATGAACCATAGCTCTTAACAGCACTCACATTTGAATTATAAATTTAAACCATACTTAAATCAACTGAAGACACACAAGAAATTTTATTAAAATCAATCCATCTGTTTAAGAGGAGTCCAGTGATAAACGAACACAGAAGAAATATATAAATATAATGTAAAGATTTGTATTTTAATTTCTTCTATTTATATGCATACCCAGATTGTTGTATTAAGCAATCTTCCTAAATAAAGAACATATTTTTAATACTTACATATTTTTCACATTGCAGAATCTACTAGAAGACGAGAAAATATACAAAGTGGGTGTAGCACCAGTGGATGATGCAAAGTATGTAGCTGCTGACTATGGAGTGTACATCAAATCTACGTTAGACATCCGACACATTGTTGAGCTGTGTGGTTACGATCCAGGGGGCCTGGCTGCTCTCTCTTTGTCACTATTGGGTGTAACTTTAGACAAGACCTGGAGGGTAAATAAGCTGGTTTTGTCCATTTTTAATTATAAAAATATTACAAACAAAAAAATAAAACGGAAACAAAAATATAACAGAACAACAATATAGTACCACCAAATATGTTCATTACATACATAAAACAAAATTAAAGTTCAGAGTGGTTCGGAGTTCGAGTTTGGTTCGGATTGGTAATTTTTATTTGCAACAATCAATTTATTGGGAATGAATATCTTCCTTTGTATAGAATATTGTAACACAAATATGTTATATTACTATAAAAACATAGTTTTTGCCGAGTTTCGCGGCGTGCTACTCTCAGTTGTTTTTTTTATTTCACTATCATACAAAGGATTAACTATTTGTTTCATTAGATTCGTTGCAGTGACTGGGCCGCAACAGAACTTACAACACGCCAGATTAACTATGCGGCGGCAGATGCACATGTTGCTATTAAAATGTTTGTTAATCTCGTCAACAAACACCAGAGAAGGGGATTGCTGTGGTTTAGAGGAAAGGATCATTGGGACAACTTGAATGAATTATGTTGGAAATATGCAGATGTGTGCTTCAAAACGAAAGTAACAAAGAAAGTTAAGAATGGGTAAAACTTTTTTACATATTATCTTACACATGTATGACTAAAATTCCTTTTGTCTATGATGTCACAAAAACATTGAAAAATATTGTCTATGGAAATTTGAATGATATAAGTGAAATGGTTAAATTTTGTTATTAGTTGTAAAGATAATTTCTCTATTAAAAAAATATATAATTAATATGATAGAGGATGCTAGTAAATGCATTATTGCAAATCTACAGATGTATATTAAAAAAAATAAATGAAGTATTTAATGTTTAGTAATACTTGCATATTATTCATTTTCAGATTAAAGGACAAAGAAAGCAAACCTAGTAAGGATTTAGTTCTAAGCAAACGGTATCCATATGCAATCCGGTCTAAGCCTTTATATCACAATTGCTTCTTGCAAGCCCCTGATGGAGAGTTATTGTGCACTTGTGACACTAAAAAAGCAATATGGTTGGTTTCACATCCATTCTGATGTAATTATTTTAGAAAAAAATTAACGTTTTTAATATTATTTCGCAATTTAATTTAATGCTTTATATAATGAAAAACAATAACATAAATATATTTTTATAGAACAGAAAATAATGAACATAATTAAATAAGAAATATATATAATTACACAATAAATTTATTATGAATTATCATTTATATTTAATAGACAAAGATGATCAGTCAACTCTACAACATTTATTTTACAATAACAACAACACCTAACTTCTCAACACTCCTTTCCAACCCATTGTAGGTACGTAGAAAAGGAACTAGCAGACAAAGTGTCAGACGATCCTCTCACAGTGAGATTACGGTTCGAGCCAGCTGGCCGGTCTGTAGGCACAGTTGGTCAGTACTATCAGCTGACCAAACAGAACAGATGTGTGGTATGCGGGGAGGATAACTCCTATATACGCAAGAATGTGGTGCCCAGAGAGTATAGGAAGCATTTTCCAGGTTGGTTTTGGCGTTAGTGTGCAAGTGAAAAAACGAAGGCCACGATTTTATATTTATTTCTTCAATGAACCACATATAGTGGAAGTTATATAATAATGTTGTCCATACTGGGCAAGTCTACACCTCTTTTTACTTATTATATAAATCTAAATTGCAGAGGTGATGAAGGACCACTCGTCACACGACGTGCTATTGTTGTGTGTGGCGTGTCACCAGCGCAGCAACATGCTGGACCAGGCGGTGAGGGAACGGCTCGCTCTGTTGTGCGACGCGCCGTTCGCATCTCACGACAAGACGAAATATATTGAGGATGCTGAGTGCAAGTATGTGGGATTGGTGATTAATATTAATTTTTCTTTTCAGTGGTGATTCTTTTGTGTACAATATTACTATTTTCTGTTCTCTTTTTTTGTTTCCTATATATATTTTATTACCACATTTTATGGCAGCCTTTTATCTAATTCTTCTTCTGGCACATGATCTATTAACATTATGCTGACGAACATTGTTTAAGTCAGCACTGACTCGCCCGATTTAATTAATATTGATCTAAATGTACATTTCACGAATAGTATTGATATTATTATATTATATTTAATTATTAATGAAATAAATAAAAAAGATACGCGTTTAGTATGTAGTGTCTACGGTACACATCTATATCATAGACAAATCAATGGTTCTAGAAAGATCCGTTCGGCGGCCCGCGCGCTGCTGTACCAGTCGCGCAAGCACGTGCTCCCGGAGGCGCGCGTGAAGGAGCTGGAGACGGTTCTGCTGCTGCACTATCCTGAGCACGATGAGATCACGGAACAGTTGCTAGCTGAGGCCTCAGAGATTTCTGTTGTGTGAGTGTTATTATAAGATTTTTTGTCATTTTTTTGGTCCAACTTCGCAATAATGATTGCTTGTGAAATTATGTTTGTCGATTAGTTTATCATGCGGTTTTCTGCTTTCACATCAAATATTAACCACAAAATACTTTTTTTTTTTCAAAAACAGTCAATTTGTCATGACAAATTATCTATTTGATCAAAACATGAGGCGAATTTTGATCTTATTGCGGTGGATATTCATCATTATATCATCAACCGACTTAAAAAAGGAGGTTATGGATACGTATGGTGGTTTGATTGCATTTTTTTTTGTTACCTCCTCACTACTAACCCTTTTACTGGGTGAACCGATTCTTATCTTTTTTTATGTGAAAGCTGGTGCTTCCCATATGGTCCCTTTAAATTGTTCTGATATCATTTTCTAAATTATCTATTCCATTACCTGAGTGCTGATGTATTACATTCTATTTTGGATTTTCATCATAAACAGCATAGAGAACGCGGACTATGAGTGTCACGGTTACAAGGTGGTGGAATATTTCTTAAACAACGAGGTGGGCGGCCTCTTGCGCCTGGAGGAGATGTGGCGCCAACACTTCCTCGACTGCATGCAGCCAAGGCACATGCCCCACTTGTGGTCTGTGAAGCATAATGAAGAGAGGTAAGTTTATTTACAGGAACAAAAACTTTTTTTGTACAGGTAGTATTGGATTGGGAATTAAGAATAAGGTAGAGTAGTAGAGAGTTAACATTACATCAGATATTATCGATTTTTTGTTTTTATTTCACAAATATACATATAGCGAGTTATATTCTAATAATTTAAATAAATAAATATAGGGAAAAAGAAGAAAAAAAAACGATTCTTTTCTTTCGACACATGAAATATGTTCACTTCTTAATATTTGATTTTGTCACGCAGGTTACGAGTTCGTCTATCAGAGGGTCGATTATCTGAAAATGATATGAAAATGATTGGGATGCCTTTATAGAAAATGTTCGCGGATTTAATCTAAACATGAAAAACAAAGATGACTGACTGACTGATCTAGCAACGCACAGCTGATCGGAGTTGATATTTGGAGCTTGGCATGCAGATAGTCACCATTATGATATAGCCATCCACTGAGAAAGGATTTTTATAGTTTCTACCCCTAAGGTGATAAAATGGGAGATGAAAGTTTGAACCAGGAAAATTGATTTGACCACGTGGGCGCTGCCGTTGATAACTGGTTAAAAATATAATACGTGTGAATATAATATTGTAGTGTAAAGATCAAGTTGCACACCAGTTCTAATGGCTTTGTTTTGTATACATACCACAGAGCTATATATCGAAAGTTGGATATATTTTTGTAAATAAGAAATAAATATTTATAAGTAATTTTATTGTTTTTTTTATATATATTGTGAGAGAATAAACTAAGCCCACTTATACTTTTTGTATTTCAGTAATCATCATCGCACTAATTCTATTAAGGATGATATATTTTTTTTATAAAATTAATAACTAATAAATTAAACTCAATACACTTCGATACATTTTTTCTTTCAGCAAGAAAATAACATTCTAATGGTATTCTCTTGTTAAAATGCACAAGCTCGAGAATTTAAATGTTTTTTTTTTTATACAGTAAATGTTCGTCTGTATTATACACACTCGCACACTATACTCATTGAACGTCTCGTTAGTGATGTCAACGATAATCATTTTGTTTCTGGGCGAATTTGCAAAATTTTAAAAACATTACATTTGTAATGAGACAAAACAACATTTCTTTATTTTACTATTGTGGTCTCAGAAGATCTGTATTATTTTTTTATTGCATATTTTAAATAAAAATACAGTGGAATAAAGATGTACCTATGCAATTTTTTTACTAGATACAAGTAAATCTTTAAGGTCTATGTTGTTAATTGAAGTTTTTTTTAATATTAACCAGCATAGGAAAAAAATAATTCCGTATTCTCTTATGTTTTATATTCCGTGGCTTCAGTTAATAATTAATTAAACATTTTTCATAGATTATTTGTGTATTTAGGTATTGTTGTAAATATATCCACCATGGGATTATTGTCAATTAATGTCACCTAACGACATACGTCAAAAGAAATACTTTATTTATCTGTGCATCAAAATCAAATTTTCAAAGTTGTAACCGTATAGTGAATTCGAATTAAATAAACGTAAACAAAGAATAGGAAACGAAATATAAATATTGTATCTTTAGCGTAGGGTGTAAATAATACTCTATAATTAAGCAGTATACAGTAAACAGAAAACCTTATTTAAAAATGACTAACCAGAAACAGTTAAAAATTACAAAGCTTTTTCGTAAAGGCGGTAAGTTATTTTGATTTTAAATGAATTCAAATATATATCTATTCAATGGATATTCAATCAATAAGATATGCTATTGGTAGTTCGTTTTATGTGTATTTTTATATTTTAATATAAATATAATATGTAATAAATAAATAACTTAATAATAATATAAATTCTAAAATGATAATCAATTCACAATAGTGTAATGAATAACCAAATTGTTAATTACCATACCTGCATTCAATTTATCTTTACCAAATATAGCTACAAAAGTGCCTGAAGATTGTGAAGAAATACAGCAAAAAATACAAGAACTAGAGGAAAAGTTACGTTCTAAACAAGAAGAGTGGTTTCAAATACAGCGTCATTCCTACAAACGCAAAGCATCTGCACCCAAACCAAAGAAAGATGCATTTGTCAAACCTGATGTGAGTTGTTAAAGTTATAATCATTTATAATTTTATATATTATTAGCATTACGCCCGCTACTTCGCCGCATATCAGGAAGAAAAGACAGTATCAGGGATTTATGGTATAGGATTCATCCCGGGATCCATATCCTTTTTAGGGTCTCCAATTGTTTATATACCAAAGTGTATCCAAATTGGTTTAGTGGTTTAAGATTGTTTTAGTGTGCATTCTTTCTTATAATTATTTTATACTTTGTCTCATGAACATATCTGAATAAATTTTATTTAAAATGATAATCATACCTTAAAGTTAATTGGAAAGCTTGTATGCTTTGATTAACGACCCTGCTCTATAAATATGTTATAGAAAATAGTGTTAAACAGTGCTGTGGAGACAATGAAGAGAAATATAGAATTAATATCACTGCTGACAGGCGTGGAGGTGCAGTCTTATGTGATGCATGAACATTGCTGTATTGTGTACCACATGCAACACCTGTCTGAGCACCAGATTAAACATGGACTAAGAATTGATATGAAATCAGGTATTATTTGTATAAACATTCTAAAGAAATAGCTACAAATGTTGTTTTGCTATATTTGTATAAATGAATTAAATTTAAATATGAATTATTATTTTTAAAAATAGCATAACCACCTTGAAAGTGTTATAACTAGACCTAATTTACACACTGTACCAGCTTGCTTGAAAGTCCTTGGGTAACAAACACAAAAATTAATGAATTGAAACTCCAGTCTTTCAAACAAAATATCCAAATAAAAATTGATCAATCCTTTTGAGAAAATACCGTGCGATATGAGAATTTCAACATGTGAGATTATTCATACTACAAAATATGTTACAGTAATCTCGTATATTTATGTGTTATTGTCTTTAATATTATTGTAATTTAACCATTCAATATATTGCATGGACAAGATTTGATTGTATAAATATTGTTTTTTTTCTAACTGATTCTTTCAGGAGGCAATGAAGTAACAAAGAGTTCTTTACCAATGGGTTTTAATTTAAATGCAATTATAAAAGATTATGATAATGTCATGATGCCAGATTGCCTGAATGCTATAAAGAAAGCCTTACTTGCATACTATGATAGATTGGAGCAGTATGAAGCATTGAAGGTAATTAATATTAAATATAAAAACGGTAATATGAGGCCCTATTACTACAATGCTGGGCATCTGTCTATCCAAATGAACTGTGTTATTAAACAGTTAACATTTTTGGCAATTTATATGTATACATTTTCAGAAACTGCTAAAAGTAGACGGTCGACTATTCAAGACCTTAGACAGTTCTCACATGGAGATAGCATTCTTTGCTCAGAGTGATGCGGAAGAGCAAGATGAACAGCTGTCTGTCACTCTTATACTGGATTATAGAGTTTATGATATAAGACCAAAAAATATTACCTTCAAAGAAATTGGTGAGATGTTACAATATTATTTCCGCCCGCATTCGCTTTGCATGTGTTATCAAAGGAAAATCGCTTTGTAATGTTATGTTATACTGCTGTAAAAGCAGGCTATGACGGTCTCGAACCTCCTAACCATCTCCAATCACAAAGTAAAACTACATTGATATTTATTTTTTCAACAGATCTTCCTGAAGGTGTATCAGAAACCCTGAGAGAACAGTGTATAAGTCTAAAAAAGAAACCGCTTCATAGAGCCTTCAAAGATATATTCATAGATGGCATTGGACCTTATAGATTGGTACAACAGGTTAGTTTTGAAATATTTTTTTTATATAAGCAGTTTATTAGGTTTTATTTAAGAGTTTAATAGAAATTAGATCAATAGCTGACAACACGACAAGTGAGGACTAAACTGACTCAATTTCTAAATTTATTGAAGTCTTGAAAATTGTCATTACATGATAAGATGTTTCGTTTCTTGGATTTCATTAAATTGTAATATGACTGACGTTCATCCTCATA